>NC_073350.2:10727500-10870000 GCF_027580225.2 Misgurnus anguillicaudatus
GATAGCCTGTTTGTGCATTGGTCCATTGGGTCAGATTGCTTTCACACTTATAGCGAAACGCTCCAGAGTTGGTTTGCAATCGGGTTGAGACCACCTCGTTCAGGCGGTCTCAGAGCAGTTGTTTTGGTGTGGATCCAGGCGTAACTGCCGTGTTCACATATGCCTAAACCAGGGATGGACAACTTCGGTTCTGGAGGGCCAATGTCCTGCAGGGTTTAGCTCCAACTTGCCTCAGCACACCTGCCTAAAAGTTTCTAGTACGCATTGCCTAGTAAGACCTTAATTGGCTGCTTTAGGTCTGTTTAATTATGGTTGGAGCTAAACTCTGCAGGACACCAGCCCTCCAGGACCGAAGATGCCTATCCCTAGCCTAAACAAACCAATCCAAAGGAGTAAATGTACCAGGTTCCGAAACAAAGGCTCAGGTCTGAAAAGCTTTGTTAGAATATTATATTAGAATTAGCATTTTTTTTTGTATACATACTGTTAACATACTACATAACATTTTAAATTTACTGAATAGATTTAATGAGGGACAAAATTTAAATTTTAAATTTAAGCAATAGGACTGCTGGTCATACCACCACAGACCTCAAAGTGGCCATAGATGATCTGTTGAAGACCCATGCATTGAAATATGTTTATTGCACTCTAAAATGCTTGAATGTGATTGGCCAGTCGCAACATTTAAAGATTCGTTCTCTTCAGATAACTACCACTCAAACTGATAACACACGGTAACCCAGATGCTGCAGATAAATTTAAAGGTACAGTTTAATATTACACAAATGAAATAAAAATATGTTTTTACCTTATATTTACAAAGGATTAAACCAAATAGTGTGTTCATGACACCTGAAAGTCTTGTCTTATATTAAAACATCACATCACAAAATATGCTTTATTCGATTTGTTTGTTTATTAATGTATATGTATATGTCACTATTATGTGCAATTTTTACTTTCATTTAGAGTGAATGAATGTTGTTTTATTGTTTGTCATCTTTAACACGCGTTTTTAGACGCGACACGTGAGCAGCCCCGTAAACGTTTACATCAATAATCAAACGAATATACAACTAAGTAAATAAAAATCTTTCTGCAGGCCGAATTATGTTATATGTTGCACAGAAGACTGCCGCTGAACGCAACTTAATACGTTTGTGTGGAAACACGAAAATTGACCTATGTTCCACACACAAAAGATTGCATTCGGCGCACATGTGCACCGTGCCAAAAGCCTTGTACCGAAACCGTCCGTTACGAATACACGTACAGTTACACCCCTAATGTTCCCTATTTAAAAAATATATTAAAAAAAGGATTTAATAATAAAAGCATTATTTACCAGGTCTCCTTCCATCAGGAAATTGGAAAGATCCACTAAAATCCACGTGGGAAGCATGAACAACAGTGCATTAAAGCCCAGTAGGTTCAGCAAACGAAGGTGATGGATCCTCGTGTCACGCAGGACCTAAAACAATCAAATAAACTTTTCATACAAGAACTCCGCAGTTTATCTTACACTTCCTGCAAATAACAGTAACTTAGTAATGTCAGGATGAATCCCAACAAAGTAACCAGGATGGGCAAACAGAGAGAAATAGTAGTACATAAAAACTAGCACAAATATTTACAAAAACTGTAGCAAAAGACACAGATCAGTTATGAAGTTTAGCAGTAGTTAAACAAAAGGTGTGTTTGACTACCACAAGACTAGTGCTTCAAGCAGGACAGACTGCTTTGTATGCAGATTGGCAGATGAGTCTGCACAACACCGCATGAAGTCAAACGTACTAGAATGCAGCAAATGACTAACATTGAGTGTTATAAAGAGCTGTGCAATGAATAAAAGCACAAGTTAAACACATAAATATGTACAAACCTTTTTGGAAAATATATTTTGTAAAGAGAAGCAGAGGGTCGCTGCCAGTGCGCTGATCAATCCAGAAAGGTCAAAGGACAATTCAGTGACTGTAGCCAATAGGACACCTCCAATGATGGGTATAAGAGATACATAAACCTGATCACAAAAACAGATAAATGCAATAACTTATTACAACACAGTATTTACAAAGTATGTTATTCCATAGTTTTGATGTGTTATTATTAAAAAATGTGGGAACAATATAAATGAGTACGGCCCTAAACTTTTGAACTGTAGTGCGTTTAGATGAGGACAGACCTTGGTAGTTTGCTTCTCTTTCATGATTATACGTGACAGCATAACCACCCAGATGGGCATGGTGGCTTTCACTGGAAATGAAAAGAAATGCATTTACTCATCTACATTCAGAAACCTCTAAAAAAAAATCCTGTCGAAACCTGCACCAATGCTGCATCACATTTGAAACACACAGCTGTCTGCCACAACAAACACAAATATATTTTTCACCCTAAATGGTGATATTTTCAGATATTTCAAGCCAGAAAGATAAAACCAGGACAATGTTTCCCACAGGTCTGTATTTTAGTGGGTGGAAAAGGCAGTCATTACCCACTGAAATAAAGTGCTCAACTACCTGTGGTACAACCTAAACCATCTCCTAACTATTTCCCTACCCACAAGTAAAAAAAGGCAACATTCTGAGTTGCTTTATTTTTATAAAAAACTCAGAATGACATGTTTAATATGAATGACAGCAAAGCCACTGGTGTGTTTCGGTAATATGCTGGACTTCTAGGATTTGAAGAGATTCAGCTTTGCTGTGCCAGAGGTTGACCCAAAATACTTTAAAAAGAGTGTCTGAATTTGCAATAAACTAGTAGATTCAGTATTATTTTTTGCACATATTATTCATAATGCACAACTGATCAAACTTTCAGAATAGGAAGTTATCAACCAAAGATTCAAGGGGGATACAACCTCCTTGATTAATGCACGCGTCTTTAAGAACATTCGTGCCCATGGCCTGGACAAGATGGAGATGCCGGTGCTTGGCAGATCTAGTAAGCTTATAGCCTTACTCACTTTTTGGACACCATGTCCACATGAACGAACACTTGAATATGTGCCTGATAAAGGTGCAGGTTAGTTACCGTAGAATGTGTGAAGTTGCATTATACTGCTTATATTATATTTTAAAAAATTTAAGCTATAATTTTGAGAATGAAAGAATAATACATGAATGCTTGCCCCCCTGCAGAGCACTTCAACTTTTGGGTTAAAAATTACCCTCTAGAAATAATCACTTCACCTCACATCTGTGTCATCAAGGACTGAGTTTTTTCTGCGACTAATCAACTAATTAAAATGTACTCGAACAAGCCTCTCCTGCTCGACTATGATTGGTCAACTATTAGGGGGCAGAGCCCTAACTACTTTTTCAGGTTTAAAAAGAACAGATATTTACATGGTAGGGCAATTTCATTGAAATGTTAACCTTATCATAAAAAGTAAAGTTTTTAGCCTACTGATAAATGCAAATATGTGGCGGTTTAAATTCCCATCCAAAGTCTATATTAAAGTTTTTAAAGCATTTCAAAAATGATGTTTCATATTTAAGTGCTAATTTCAGAATAGTCACGTCCATAATGGAGAAATGTCACATCCGTAAGTTTTTTTCCTCATAAATGCGCATCCAAAACTTAAAAAAAATAAGTATTGTTCTATCCTTTTGGGTCCTGCTTCTGGTTTGGCCATTTTAACCCCTTCAGGCCTGTTTAATCATTGTGCCTTATTTTGATTGGTTGATAATCATTTTTGTTGGTTTAAACCACAAAATATGTTATGTCCATTCCAGTGGACGCAGGGTCTGAAGGGATTAATTCACAGAATTGCTACATAGTATGTGATTTTCCTACATAAACTTGTGATCTTATGTATGCAACACATGCATGTTTCCCTCATCTAAAATTGAAACCATGAGTATATACTAATATTTTTCTGATGTCTGGACTTTTAGGGGGTTAAGATATGGAAATATAAACAGATGGTTAAATATATTGGTAATAGATGCATTCTTTGAGAATGTATGCAAGATTTCTCATCATTTACTGCCAACCCAAATGTTATGATTTTTTATACACAGACAGAGTTATTTTAAACAATATCCTGGCTCGCCTTGACTTTGGAATGCCAATGAAGAGCTCCACAAGTCTACAACAACAGCAGTTTACTTCAGTACGATGTTCATTCTTGTCTGTTGTAAATAATCTTAAAAAATATATATTTAAAAAAATAATAGACCAGTGGCCAAAAGTTTTGAGAATGCCACAATATTAATTTTCACAAAGTCTTCAGTGTTTTTACATATTTTTGTCAGAAATTACTATTGTATACCAAGTCAATATTTGCAGTGTTGACCCATCTTTTTCAATACCTCTGCAATTTGCCCTGGCATGCTGTCAATCATCTTCTGGACCACATCCTCATTGCATCAGACAATTCTTGCATAATCAGTGCTTGGAGATTGTCAGAATTTGTGGGTTTTTGTTTGTCCACCTGAGGATTGACCACAAATTCCCAACAGGATTATGGTCCGTGGAGTTTATGGACCAAAAATTTGGATGTTTGTTCCCAGAGGCACTTAGTTATCACTTTTGCGTCATGCAAGGTGGTCAATCATGATGAAAAGGCATTGTTTGTCACCAAACTGTTCTTGGATGGTGAACTTGATTGTAATTAGCCTATATACTTAACTTCAGTACCATAAACGCACTAAAGAGCAGCAGACTTGAAATTTGACTTGAGCAGCAACTATGAAAATTATTGTTTGTCACTCTTAAAACGGTGCCTCGGCTCTATATATGAATATACTTCATACATAAACCCATTGCTTTACCTTTAACCCTGTTAAAGGTAATGGATGTATGCGCTCTTCATAACTTTAGCAGGTTGAAGATTATTCACCATTACAAAGGCAACGAGAGTCAGGATATTAGTTATCATCAATTTAATGGTGAATTTAGTGGTAAATAATAAAATACTATTATGTTGTGCTGGTTGATGATAAGACACGTGACACAATACACGTCACCAGCTTTATTCAAACACAGGTGAAGCTTAAAAATATAACTGCACAACTCCCAACACATACTGGTCTGTATTAAAGCCCATAGACAGCTCATGCAGTCCCGCAGGTGGATGATGTGGCAGTGTGTATTTAGAAGGCGGAAGTGACGTAGTCTTACATTACTTCAATAAACTACAGACTGTTACCAATTAACACTACCAAAACAAAACATTACAGTTTAAATTAATAACTTAGTTACTCCGATAAGTTACGGATTAAATAATCGGAACGGACAGATTTTTTTGCGTTTAATTTAGCAAAATCTGATACATTCAGACCTATGACAGGAGTCAAAGCTGTGACGTTAAATTTATTTAACCTTAATCTACGCATCTGAACCCAGACAATCAGGTTCGGTTGTTCACATTTGTGTTAATTTTTTGTAATCGATGGGCCCCTACACAAATCCTGGACGACACAAACAATCACACCCCCCGGTTAGGTTAACGTTACTCACCAGTGTGTGCGTACGACACCGGGACCTTCCAGATGCTGAAATGGGCCGAGACGGAGGCGAAATATTTTCCGAAGGCGAGCGGCAGGATAAACCAGCGGTAATACCGGGCCGTGATCTCGATTCGCGGGACACCCCATGCTCGCAACAACGGCGGCAGAAACACGATGATAGAGAGGATGTGGAAGAGAGAAACGGTGACCGGGTAGGGGAAATTGTTTAGGATGATTTTGTTGATCACGTTGCCGCCTGAGCTGACGGTGTACCAACACAGACACAACACCGCGATCCGCATTCCCTCCCGCACAGGCGGGCGCTGCTCCACCGTCGCCATCTTTCAGCGCAAGCCGCAACGCATCTACAAACTCTACAACCGGAACCAACCGCGGGCGGGGGGAGAGTCACGTGATGCACATGGGGCTTTAAAAATCACGCCCCTACACAAAATTGACCTTGGCAACCACACCACTGGTAATAAAACTGGTAACTTATTTTTATATTTTTAATCAGTTTAATTGACATTATATATATTAAACTTATATATATAATAAATAAAACAAATTATTAAAACTATTTGAATCCTGGAACTCACTTACAAATGTGTGTGTGTGTATATATATATATATATATATATATATATATATATATATATATATATATATATATATATATATATATATATATATATATATATATATCGGTGCCCCACACTAAAATATGATATGTTAATCATAGATATGTATATAAAGGCTAGATGTCTCACCCGCGCTGCTGGCCAATTGAGTGCAACGTCCGCATTTTGGCGGCCATCTTGCGACGGGGCGCTCGCTCACTCGTGGCATTGAGTTTTGGTGGTGCAGGTGCTTTTGGGTGACCATGGCTTGCTTAGTTTTTTCACCGATTTTCGAGCGGTTTGGTTTGTTATAAACGTCAAAGATGTACCTATGACACTGCATACCTATACTAAAAATAAAAAATAAATTCATGAAACATGTTAAAGCATCCATAATTATAGCCACGTTAATAACGTTTGTAAAAACCCAACCCGTTTGAAAATCGGTAGAAAATTGAGCAAGTTATGGTCATTTAAAAGTACCTGCACCATTAAACTCAATGCTACGAGTGAGCGAGCCCCCTGTCGTAAGATGGCCGCCAGGTGATGCCGTTAGGGACTCCGCCTTGAGCCATCTAGCCTTTATATACATATCTATGATGTTAATCGGTTCAACAAAGACGATCGCGACTTTACCTAGGATTGTCGTAACGGGGAAATAGGCCCAAATTCAGCCCGATTATCTTTTGGGAAAATGAAATGTAATATTAAATTAATCACTAACTTGGGTAAGTTAAGAGTATACAAAATAAAATGAAATATATACAAATACTCAAAATTAAACTGAAAATGCTTGTTTTTGTAAACATGTTTAGAGAGTAATTTTGAATGTTTTTAATATACTTTTTTTCATTTAAATAAATCGGATTAACTATATTAGCTTTGCATTTTTTTTACTTAGGAAAATCTGCATATTTGCCTATGATAAAAATGAGCATTCAACAAAGTATTGTGTATATTATTAGGCCATTATACAGATTGTATTGTATAATTATTGTTTAATTGTTTAGATACATTTTAAAACACTATATTTTAAAGTATCTTTATTTTCATGTAATTAAATTGAAACATTTATAGTTACAGTTGACTTCTTTTTGAGTAAAGTCTGCCATCTACAGGAGATATTGGTGAACTGCAGGGAGAACGCATAAGCAAGTAAAAGTATTGAAACAAAAAACATGAATAAAATTATTATTTAGCTAATTGAAAATAATATTAATAAACATTATCATAATTGTAACAGCTAATACATTTCTAAAATAAATCCTCCTTTCAGGAATTCATTTGATATGCTCTGTTGGTTGTATTTTCACATAATGTGCTTCAGAAACCAACGGTATATTATGCACCTGGTTTATTGTTGAAAGTCAAGATAAAAGTCATGTCTTTTATTATATACAAATTTACTTAAGGCACACAAATAGGGAAAAAAACTATACCTTAAGTTTGCAATTAATTTAAAATTTAAAACTACATTTAAATAACTCTGTAATCTATGCAAACATAAGGCGAGATCTTAAGTGTCTTCCCATCTCCATATGAATCCAGTTCCATAGACTGTGTCCAGTCATACCAGTTATTTCTGCTATCATAACATCCATTCACACCATGCCATCTTTGATGGCGTATTTTCTGTAGATCTGTCTCAGTGAGGTCTCTGCTGACCCCTGGAAGATCTGTCACAATAATATCTGGTATAAACACATTTGTTCTCCTGTACTTTTTGTCATCATCCTTCTCAGCTACAAACAAATTCACCCCAGAAATGTGACATTTTGTGCTTAATAAGCTATTCTGGATGTTGACATCAGAGTTAATTATCTTATCTTGTGACATCTCACTTGACTCTGTCTCCTGGACAAAACAAAGGCTTTTGTTCAGCTTCTCAGAGCTGTTAACTTCATTATCTTCACTTTGTTGAGTATGATGATCATGTGTTATAATTATTGCATTGTTTGGAGGTTTGGTGTTGTCCTCTATATGAGGTTGATTGTGTTTACTGGTCAGGTTGCTGTGTTGATTTCTCTGCGTTTCTTCAAATGTTCTCACAGTTGGATCTTTAACTCCATTCAAAACCTCACTGATAGAGAACAGGTTACATTTCTTTAAAGCGGGTTTGAGTATGTTGTTGTTCTGGATTGTACATTTTGAAACAGTGCTGGTGGACAGTGTTGGTTCTTCAATAACAAACAGGTTTCTATGGGAACATTGACTTGAAAAGACTCTGTGTTTTTGGGATTCATGCATGTGCAGGTATCTGACAATGTGGTCTTGTGAAGGCTGGTTGGACAGAGATGTCCTCAGACTCATGGATGCACTACATTGTTTTGTAGATATGTGAGAGGAGGAGTATGGGTTGACTGCACGCACAGGTATTTTACTTCGTCTGACACGGGTGGGATAATTCATGGTTTTATCTGGAGCTGAACAATCAGACTTGTCAGCCCTTTGGTTGATACTGTGAACAAAAGTTTGAGTTGATCTGGAAACTAACTTGGCCCGGATTGAAATGCTTGTGTCTGGATCTTTTTCTGTGGCTTCATTTTCTGCAGCTAGATTCTGACAACTTCGTACGAGGCTTTTTAAACGTTTGACAAGATCTTCATCTGTGCTCCTTTTCCTCACATCGTTGATCAACTTTCCAAGCCTGGTTTCCTGAAAAATAACAAACACTCATTTTCACATTTATTATATATATGAATATATATTGACACGCACACACAAAATGCTGGGTTATTCTCAGCGTTGGGTCAAAAATAGATAAACCCTGTTGGGTTGTAATTAAACCTATTCTGGGTTGTGTTAAAGGATTAGTCCATTTTCTTAAAAAAATCCAGATAATTTACTCACAACCATGTCTTTCTTTGTTCTGTCGAGAAAAAATTATGTTTTTTGAGGAAAACATTTCAGGATTTTTCTCATTTTAATGGACTTAAATGGACCCCAACACTTAACTCAACACTTAACATTTTTTTCCAAAAGAGTTTTAAAAGACTCTAAATGATCGCAAACGAGTCATAAGGGTCTTATCTAGCGAAAATGATCATAATTTTTGACAAGAAAAATAAAAAATATGCCCTTTTAAACCACAACTTCTTGTCTATCTCTTGTCCTGTAACACGCCAGCGCGACCTAACGTAATTGTGTAATGCTGTGGAAAGGTCACGTGTTACATATATGTAAACAATAAACTGACACAAAGACATTAATTAGTATCATTCGACATACAACAATGTCAGAACGGTCCTCTTTCTCCACACTTGTAAACACTGGGGCATAGTTTTGCATACGTCCTTCGCTGGCGCGTTACAGGACCGGAGATAGACGAGAAATTGTGGTTTAAAAGTGCATATTTTTTATTTTTCTTGTAAAAATGACAATTGTTTCGCTAGATAATACCCTTATGCCTCATTTGGGATCGTTTAGAGTCCTTTGCAACTCAGTTGAAACTGCCATTTTAAACTCCAATAAAACTGTTAAGGGTTGGGGTCCATTAAAGTCCCTTAAAATGAGAAAAATCCTGAATGTTTTCCTCAAAAAACATAATTTCTTCTCGACTGAACAAAGAAAGACATCAACATTTTGGATGACATGGTGGTGAGTAAATTATCTGGATTTTTTTTTATAAGAAAAATGGACTAATCCTTTAACACAAAATTCTGCATTGTCTTAACCCATTGCTGGGTCAAATATAAACATCTTCTCGGTTAATTTAACCTATCAGATTGGGCCGAAAAGGAATGAACCCAACGCTGAGTTGAAAAAATCCAGAATTTTTTAAGAGTGTAGACTATACTATAGATTTTTAAAATATATTTATGATTACTTCTCCGAACCCATAACTTAATAGGCCTAGAATACAATATTATAAACAACTAATATTATAAATCACTAATAAAATGACAGATAAGTTCACATTCATGTTGTAGTTTGTGGAGGCAGGATTTTTTTCTAAGTGTGAAATCCTTAACACAATACATTGATGAAATAATACAAATTGTATAAGTTACCATCAGAGCCTCTTTAGTCATGGGGTATTTTTCTAGGCAGTATATCACATCCAAAACCACAGCCATATTGTGAATCTGTAAACCAAAGTACCAAAACAAACAGTTATATAATTCTATATAAAAAACACTCATAATAAGGATTATTTGTCTGTATGTACAAAAGTCTTTGGGCCCTCATACAGTATTTGAATCTAGTCTCGCATGTGCACCTGCAGCTGTCACCAGTAAAGACACTTTCAGGTCCTGGTTAGAAATGCAAATGTGACATGCAAGTGTACTCATTCCGGTAAAAATCTGTTTAAAATGCTTCAAGGGTCTTTAAACTAAACCTGGCTACACAGACACTTAAACTATCAGAAAAAAGCAACAGTAATAAGTAAAATAGATAAATGTTACTGTAATGCAATGGAACCCAAACCTCCACTTTTTTAATATATAGGCTTCACAATATAAATATAAATAAATCTAAAGTTTATTTAAAGACAGAGAACTAATTTATGCCCAGATATTATACTGTCACATACTGGAAAAAAACATTGATGCAGTCACTGCAATAATATAAAAAAATGTATAACTTGCTTTTTGTTATAAATAGCAAAAATCATTCAGTTTATAGCAGACCTTTGAGTATTTTACACTTCTTAATATTGCTTTAAGCAGTAAATTAGACAGAGTTTAATTAATCATTAATGAATACATTAAAAATATTTTGTATTATTAGCAAATGCTGTTCAAATCTGTAGCTCAGTTGGTGGAGCACAACAACGCAGAAGGTCATGGGTTTGATCCCTACATACAGATAAAAGGACGTATATAATTTTATGTAATGCAATGTAAGTGGCATTGGATAAAAATTATTTACAGTTCAAATTTACATGAAGCAATCTATAAAAAAAAATGCACTGCATGCACAATATAGTTAATTGTAATATTATGGAGTTAAATGGATTGAGAGTTCAGACAGTACCAACTCATGATGCTTAATGTAAATAATGTAATCCTTAAACAAATCTATTACTCACATTATATTGAGAATCAATGGCCTGAAGGAGCTGCTCTCTGAGCTGTTGAGCTCTTGATAAAGATCTTCTCATCGTCATGCAGTGAAGCCTTTACAAACATCCACTGACTTAAATTAATCACCAACAAAGCAAAAAATATTTTCTACTGTATAAGAAAAATTCAAAATAGGTTTTTACAAAGACATAGGAATACTGTTATAAATCATACACATGCATGTGATAGCATGAACGCTCTTTAACAGAACCCACGTAACCTGTATGAAACCAGTTTATATCCCCCGTTGAACTCAGCTGTCCGTGTCCATGCATGTACAGTAGGCAAATCATGTTTCCAAAAAAGGTCCGACAACTTCAATACCGATTTCATACTCACTAAGTGAGTGAGTGAGTCTGTTCGCTTCCTGTTTTGGAGCCACTCCTCGGTTATCCTGGCTGTGTGCTTTGGGTCATTGTCATGTTGGAAGACCCAGCCTCAACCCATCTTCAATGCTTTTACTGAGGGAAGGAGGTTGTTCCCCAAAACCTCCCAATACATGGCCCCAGTCATCCTCTCCTATATACAGTGCAGTCGCCCTGTCCCATGTACAGAAAAACACCCCCAAAGCATGATGCTACCACCTACATGCTTCACAGTAGTGATGGTGTTCTTGGGATAGTACTCATCATTCTTCTTCCTCCAAACACGTTTAGTGGAATTATGACCAAAAAGTTCTATTTTGGTCTCATCTGACTACATTACTTTTTCCCATGACTCCTCTGGATCATCCAAATGGTCATTGGCAAACTTAAGACGGGCCTGGACATGTGCTGGTTTAAGCAGGGGAACTGTTCTGTTCTTTAGACAAACAAACACGAGCTGCTGCTCCATTACAAAACTTTATTTAACTAACCTTCAGTAATAAAACATACACATGTGACTCTGGGTGTCAATGTATTAGATGGCCACTAGATGTCCTCATAACCTCATATATGTATAACACATACAATATGTTACATCCCTCTTCTTAAGTATTTTCCTTTATACTGATGCATAGAACTTTTAAACACAGCGTTTGAATTTCATTAATTAAATATTTTCAGCATAACTACAAAATTATTCAGCACATTTCACAAATGCAATTATACTCAGAAACTATTGCATTTCAACTTATTACACATCCAACAATGCACATACATGGTATGAACTCTCAGTCTTTATATTTTTCTGGTATTTTTACAATTCTACCAGACCTTGTACGATAAGCTTGCTCTTTCATTACCATTTTTTTCATTTGAAATGTCCTTACTGTCAAGTGCATTGTTTTGTGATGCATACTGCTGACTATCAGTATCCATGTCAGCACTCTATTTGTAAACATTTGCATCTCTGCATCCTCTGCTGTTGCTTTTTGAAAGCATCAAATTTCTGTTCTAAAATGGAAAGTTGTGAAGTAATCCAGTTCACTGCTAGATCCTTTTCCAGCAGATTTTCCTTCTGCTCATGTAGTAGATATGCACGACTTAGAGCATCTGCAATGTACAGCTCCTTACCAGGTTTGTACATCACCCTCAGATTGTATCTCTGTAGTCGTAGAAGTATTCTTTGTAATCTGATAGGAGCCTGATGCAACGGCTTCTTAAATATACTCTCTAATGGCTTGTGATCACTTTTAATCGTGATTTTCTTTCCATACACGTACTGGTGAAATTTCTCACATCCATAAACTATGAATAACAACTCTTTTTCAATTTGTGCGTATCCACGTAGTCATTCAGAGCTCTCGAGCCATAAGCCACTGGCCTTCCTTCTTGAAGAATCACAGCTCCTATTCCATCTGAACTGGAATCGATCAAAGATTTTCAAAGTAGGACTTTGAGTAATGTGGGATTTTAATGTCATTTGTTTTATTAATATTGTATTTAGAAGTGTTTTCAATAATCATTATAGTATGCTGAAGTAAAAGATTGTTTGTGTTTGTCTGAGAGAGTGGAAAGTTACTGAGAGGAAGCAGCCTCTGTGTTTGCAAAAGTTACAAGGTCGTGGTTGGATTAGTGAGGAATTTGCAGGTGGCAACGGTCGAGATAAAGAGAGAGGCTTAAAAAGGAAAAGCAAACAGAAAACCATGTATTAACTAATGCTTTAATATTCACAGGATAAAATATGCAATATATTTCTTACTTAATCAGTATTAATCATTGAATAATTGATGTAATAAATGATATGATGTTGTCTTTGATAAATGTGTATTAACCAATGAAATGAAGGTTGCATACAGAATAACCTAATGGGGGATGGCAGCTCAACCTTGAAGAACAGAATCTCCTGGGCTTGTTCTTTGTGTGTGTGTGTTTCCTTCCCTGACAGATGTTTTTTAATAATGATTAAAGTGTTTGCTTAGAAGTAGTATTGCAGTAAAAGATTTAATATGTGTTTATCTATCTAAAGAAGTTAATGTGTGCCTTATTCATATAACCAATTTTACGAATAATGAAATGATTTCATGATATTGAAATGTGTTTTACATAATAATCACTTTCATTTTACAGCTTATGTTTTTTATGAATAAATGAATGTTTTATTAATGATTTGGTTTTAAGAAAGCATTATTATATTCTATGTGAAGTCAATCATATGTGAAGTGGAGGAGTACTGGGGAGGAAGTTACGGGCTGTATGGCCCTCAGGGATGAGCGGAGAAAAGTTTGTTTTTTCTTTGCTGTGTGTGTCTATCTTCTGCAGGCTAAAATTGGGTGGTGATGGAGTCAGATGTACGAGGGGAACGGCCTTTGTGGGTGGAGATTCTAAGAAGAAAGATCGACGTCATATATTTTATAAATATGCATGTTACTTTTTGAGCTGGTCGTCGTTCATTGCTTGAGATGACCCGGCGCGCTGTAAAACTTTTTCATATCTGATCAATAAATAACTTAAATTTTAATACCGTGTCTTTCCTCTAATTATGAACATGCAATGGACCCTTAAAGTCCAACAGTAACCAAATATTATATTGTACTCAGCACTCTTGAGACCACATCTTCTACTGTCAGCATTATGCTCTCTTTGTATTGCCAAACTGAGATCTTTAGGATCCATACAAATGCACATTTTCTTTGATGTAACTACAGTTACTATGCTGTTGACCCTTTCAGTTGGCTCAGTTTGCTTTGCGATGACCCCCATCATCTGCTCCATTCTTTGTAGTTCTTCAACCACTTTCTCTCTACAGGTATCCTTCTCGGTGCATGCACAACTGGTCTGACATTTGGATCAATTTGTATGTGGTGTTCCCCAAGAAACATCCTAATCTTTTAAACAGATCCTCAAAATCCTTGAGAATGTCACTGCTCTTTTCAATCGTGCAGATCACCAAACTCACAGTCTTTTGCTTTGCTTATCAGATCAGTGACATACATGTAGATTGTTTCTGCAGGACCTTGCGATCTCGTGAAAAACACGTGTCTGATACAGTACATTTTTCCGAGGCTCTCAGTAATTTTTAAACTTGTCTTTCATTACTTGAATTGTATTTCTCTCCTCTTCTGAGAACTCAAATGTATTACATACTTATGGCATCTTCCCCCGCCACGTGCAGAAATGTAGCACACTGCACCGTCTCAGACTTCTCTGCTACTCCACATACACACGTGACTCTGGATGTCAATGTATCAGATGGCCACTAGATGTCCTCATAACATCATATATTGATTAACACATACAATATGTTACAGCAGGGACGGATTATGGCGATGATGTGCCCTGGGCACGGATGTCTCAAAGGCCCCCCTTTACCAATTTTTTGGGCAACAGCGTTACACCTGTATGCACAGGGCTCAAGTGTTGGTTCGCCTCTGCCTGTATGCCCCATTTTACAGGATTAACAATGGCACTAATACGCGGGGAGAGAATGCACACAATATTCTGTACTTTAACACCACAAATTGGTTTATTTATATCTCACCAGTATCTGACAACATACTGTACAACATACTCAATCAAAAAGCCCGGTTGCATGAAAGTCCTTAAGATAAGAAATCCCTTAAATATAAGGTTAAGGGTGTTCTTAATAAAAAATGGGTTGCAAGAAAAACCCTTAAGTGAACCTTAAGGCTGTCAATAAGTATTTACCCTTAAATGCTAAAGTATTACCTTAAGTTCTGTTATGCGTTGCTACAAAGTCCTTAAGTCCCATTTTTCCCTTAAAACTCAAGGGACTATAACAGGTCCCTTAACCTCACACGCGATGGCTGATTTTATGGTTATTTAAGAAAATGAAGTACCAACGCGCATTTCTAACGTTTGAAATAATCCCTAGAGAAAAGTGATGCGCATTTATTAGGAGAATAGCGGTTTGATCGTCCGTCAATCTAAACAGTTTCCAGTTTGAATTACTTTCAGGTTTTATACACGCGGCACTTTACAGTCTGTTATTTGCGATGTTTCATTGTACACAAATCCGCCGTCTGTTGAGCTGCGTGCGTTAATTTGTTTATGCTGTGAGATTTTGTAATTATAGCAACCGCTCCTCCTCTGCTGTCTTTTGGCAGAGACTATTGTAAAATACTTAGTATAAACACTTAGGTAAGGGTGACAGTTAAGACCTTTGTTGCAACGCTCTTAAATAAATGCCTTACCTCAGGGATTTTTTCTCCCTCAGGGAAACCCTCACTTAAGGAGTTTCATGCAACCGGGCAGGCACACCTCTCCAAATCATATCTCAGGAGAAAATTCTTATTTGAAAAACGCAGCGTTTCCATTGGAATCAATTGAAAACATGCGCTGGCCGCGAGTGTAAAAGCTTTGTGTGTCCAGCCCCTTAAATCTTAGAATAAAAAGTTGGTTTAAATTTACCTTAGCTTCCACAACATCATCAAAATCCAGTTCCCTCACAAGATCGCATTCAATGGCCATTAAAGACAGTGAATTTAGACGTCCTTGACACATTTTGCTTCTTAGTTCGTTTTTTACTCTTGCCATTAGAGAAAATGAACGTACTTCACATTTGCTGACTGGACAGGTGATGAAAAGCTGTCCTTTTTGTGCTTTCTTATCACTCATCCACTTGGTTGTGGTTTTAAACTCATTTTTGTTTTGGTTTTTGAGTAACCGTCTTCTACGCGTGACTTTTATATTACGCAATGCTTTTCACTCGCCTCTAGATGTCCCTCTCAACAGCGCAGAAATACAAAAAAATTATTTATTTGATTTATTTACTAGTTAATACTTTGCAACTGCAAAAAACACATTATTCCTCAATATTTAACACAATTTTACTGAAAATAAAATTAAAATAAAAATATGTATTTGAAAAGAATAGACACAGTAAATTTGACAGGGCCCCCTGGTGGCCAGTGCCCTGGGCAAGTGCCCAGTAGGCCCGTGCGTTAATCCGTGCCTGTGTTACAGGAACCTTCTGTGCCATGCATGCTTTCAAACCATGATGTCTTAGTGCAGGGGTGCCCAACCCTGCTCCTGGAGGGCTACTGTCCTGCAGACTTCAGTTCTAACCCAGCTCCAACACACCTGTCTGTAATTATCAAGCAACCCTGAACACCTTGATTAGCTGCTTCAGCTGTGTTTGATTGGGGTTGGAGCTAAAATCTGCAGAACGGTAGCCCTCCAGGAACAGGGTTGGGCACCCCTGTCTTAGTGTATTACCAACAGTAACCTTGGAAACGGTGGTCCCAGCTCTTTTCAGGTCATCCCGTGTAGTTCTGGGCTAATTTCTCACCTTTCTTAGGATCATTGAGACCCCACGAGGTGAGATCTTGCATGGAGCCCCAGTCCGAGCGAGATTGACGGTCATGTTTAGCTTGTTTGCTCCAATAGTGGACCTTTTATCACCAAGCTGCTTGGCAATTTCCTCGTAGCCCTTTCCAGCCTTGTGGGGGTGTACAATTTTGTCTCTAGTGTCTTTGGACAGCTCTTTGGTCTTGGCCATGTTAGAAGTTGGATTTTTACTGATTGTATGGGGTGGACAGGTGTCTTTATGCAGCTAACGACCTCAAACAGGTGCATCTAATTTAGGATAATAAATGGAGTGGAGGTGGACATTTTAAAGGCAGACTATACAGGTCTTTGAGGAACAGAATTCTAGCTGATAGACAGGTGTTCAAATACTTATTTGCAGCTGTATCATACATATAAATAGTTAAAAAATCATACATTGTGGACATTTCTGGATTTTTTTTAGATTATGTCTCTCACAGTGGACATACACCTACGATGACAATTTCAGACCCCTCCATGCTTTCTAAGTTGGAGAACTTGCAAAATAGCAGGGTGTTCAAATACTTATTTTCCTCACTGTAGATCCTCTGCCTGCTTTTAAAACACCAACACAGAACGACTGACCACAATGGATCCAGCAGCTATATTTGACCTGCAAGGCCTGATAGAGAAGTTGTCTGAGCCTGATGTTCCCGAATTTCCTGTCCTGACCATGTATCCTTGAGTATAACTTTTCAGTTCTCTGTCAAAGCCAAAATGGGCAATCCAGGGTTTTCTGTATCCTGTAGATCAGCCCACATGGCCGTTCCCAAGCTCCATAGCATTGTTTTGATACTTTACTTGAACCAATTATTATTGAATCATCATTATTATGTCATTTAAAGGTCATTGCTCACCAAAAAAATCAAATTACTTCATTATCAATTAGCAAAATAATTGTTAGGCACAGTCCTAGATAAGTTAAAACATTTAATAATGTGATTTTCAAATGCCCATTAATTTATTTTATCATTTGAGGATTTCTTAAAAAAAATGTAAAAGTCTCATCTTGTGAACCCAATCTTGTGTCTTGTCTCGTGGATTAAGTGTCTCGTCACTATGATTTACAGTTAAGACTCATTGATCAGTGATGATAAATGAAGACCAGAATTCAGAGATAAAATTAATAGAATTTTTTTTACAAAAGAGAATTCTTTGCAGTTCATTCAGCAGTCAGCCCCAACACTCAACAATGAGGCTAATCTGCCATTATAATACAGAGGTATTTATACTCTAACAGAGATAATAAAACCACTTCATTATTTTAGAAAGCACAGTTATATTTAAGGACTATGACAATAATTGATTTACTTGTGATTTTAATACAGAGAAACAAGCTTATTTCATAAGCATGAAGAATTTACTCAAATTAATTTCTGGGATGATAAATATTGATTATTATCTGATTAATAAGTATTCAAAATAATTTAAAAGCATATGAGTAAAAGGAGGCAGATCAGCAATCCATTCCTTCAATACTCACCGGACATGTCACCCATTGGGATGCTCTGGGTCAGCATATACAGAGTGTTCCAGTTCCTGCCAATATCCTGCAACTTTGCACAGCCACTGAAGATGAGTGGACCAACATTCCACTAGCCATAACCAACAATCTGATCAAATATATGCGCAGAAGATGTGTTGCACTAATGAGCAGTTCTGCAAGTTTTTTGTAGATAAGATAGCGGGAATTAGAAATAATAGGCAACTGACCACGGGTAACCCTGTAGGTCAGTTAAACTACGCCGGCAGACTAAGTAAGTTTATACCAATCACTATGACCTTCTTACACGACACTGTGAAGCAGCTAAAACCTACAGGATCACCATTAGACATTATCCCAGCACGACTATTTAAAAATGTGTTTAATGCAGTGAGTACGGCATTATTACACTTTGTAAATAAATGTCTTGAGATGGGAGTTGTCCCTGAGCGTTTAAAGCATGCGTCCGTACAACCCATACTAAAGAAGCCAAATTTAGATTCCTCTAATCTATCAAATTTTAGACCTATCTCACATCTCCCATTTTTAACAAAAATTTTAGACAAAGTAGTCCTATGTCAGCTGGAAACTTTTTTGAATGAAAATAACATTTCTGATATATTTCAATCTGGTTTTAAAAAATTTCACTCAACGGAAACGGCTCTTGTTAAAGTGCTTAATGACATTTTTGTAGCCACTGATTCTGGGGACTCGGTAGTTTTGATACTCCTGGATTTAAGCGCTGCATTCGATACGGTAGACCACAATGTGCTGCTATCTCGTCTAGAACACTTAGTGGGCATTAGAGGCCCTGCTTTACATTGGTTTCAATCTTACCTTACTAACAGGAGTTTTTCAGTTAACATTGGTAACCATCGATCTACACCAGTAAAGTTAACATGTGGAATTCCTCAAGGCTCCACATTGGCTCCTATGTTATTTTCATTATACATGCTTCCTCTGAGCACTATTTTTAGAAAATATAACTTGAACTATCATTGCTATGCAGACGACACTCAGATGTATTTTCCCCTAAATCATGGAAAGAATTTAGAAGAGATGGCTGAGTGCCTTGAGGAGGTGAAAGCATGGATGTCGCAAAATTTTTTAAGTTTAAATGAGGAAAAGACTGAGTGTATAGTGTTCACACCTTCCAGCTCACGTGATAAAACTAATGTAAATCTTGGCTCCTTGACACCATATGTGAAGCCATATGTTAAAAACCTGGGCGTGGTACTGGATAGTGACCTAAAGCTTGATAGACAGGTCAATCAAGTTGTAAAATCATGCTTCTACCAGCTACGAACCCTGGTGAAAATTAAGTCTATACTCTCAGTCTCTAATTTTGAAAAATTCATGCCTGCTTTTATCTCCACAAGGCTGGATTATTGTAATTCGCTCTATATGGGGATCAGTGAATCATCTATTAACCGTCTGCAAATAGTCCAGAATGCTGCGGCAAGAGTTCTGACAGGAACTCGGAAACGAGATCATGTAACTCCGGTCCTTAAGTCACTTCACTGGCTGCCAGTGCACCATAGAATTACTTTTAAAGTTTTAATATTAGTTTTTAAGGCATTACATGGGATGGCTCCTTCATACCTCAAGGACTTACTGAGTGTTCACCAACCCTCAAGAGTGCTTAGGTCTGCGAACCTAGGCCTTCTGGTGGTTCCGAGAACTAAACTTAAGACTAGAGGGGATAGGGCCTTTTCTAATGCCGGGCCTAGACTCTGGAATACCCTACCTCCTGAAATTAGAGCTGCACCAACTTTGTGCACCTTTAAAGGGAAGTTAAAGACATTTTTATTTGATCTAGCGTATACAAATTGAAATGCAGATGTAATTTGCCCTATAGATATGGTATTGTTTTATGGTTGTTTGTTTTGTGTTTCTTTGTACAGCACCCTGGTCAACGGAAGTTGTGTTTATTGGTGCTTAATAAATAAATGAATGAATGAATGAATGAATGAATGAGGCAAATGGTGCACATTTTAGAGTGGCCTTTTAGTGCAATAATCCTGCTTTCTAATTAGCATCTTTAAATGCCACATCTGTGAGGTGGATGAATCTTCTCTGCAAAAGAGAAGTACTCACTAATACAAATTTAGAAAGATTTGTGAACAATATTTGAGAGAAATAGGACTTTTGTGTACACAGAAAAAGTCTTAGATCTTTGAGTTCAGCTCATGAAAAATGAGGGCAAAAACAAAAGTATTGGGTTTATAATTCTGTTCAGTGTAATAGGCTGTACAAATACCGCTTTAAATAAACACTTATTTTTTAACCCTAATAAGTCCCTTGGGGTCAATTTTACCCCAAGCCACCTCTCTTTAGTTTAAAAACATGGTTCCCTTCATCTCAGTGGAATAAGATTTTGTGACTTTTCCAGATTATCTGTTAAGATTCATATAAAAACTGGGCTTGATTCGGTCGTTCTAAAGATGTGTAAAACATTTTACCAAAAGAGGACCTTTGGGGGTAAAAATGACCCCAATTGAAATGAATGGAAAATGCAAAAAAAAAATTTTTTCTTTTTATTTGTAAAAAAACAATGCATCAAGAAATACATCTGAAAATTTTAACACAGAAAGGTAGGCCTGGTACTAGAGCACAAATGCAATATAGAAAAGACATGTCAATCACACACAAAGGTATGACTTTTAACAGAATTTGGCAAAAAACAGCCACAGATGCAAAACAAAGATGTAAAATGCTCACACACACCCACACACGCACACACACGCACAGACTCTCACACACACAAACACACAGTAAAACTAAGACGAAGACACACACAGTCAAATTTCTGTGGCATTTTGTAAAAACAGACATTTCAAAATTCATCAAAAACTACAAAACAATTCTAATAATATTTATTTTTAAAGTCCTTTCTAATGTTTTTATATACATAAATTCACAAAATGTATCACTAAAGTAGTGATGTTGAGCAGTTGGCCACATCCAGTGAAATGAATGGGTCTCTATGGGCATCTGTTGGTCGAAATTTATTTCCTAAACTGTAATTCTTTTATGTTTTTTTCTAAACACCAAATGGCCGAATTCAACACATAACATCTAGATCAATATCTATAAACAATTAAAATCAAATTTAGATCATAATTTAGATTTGATATTGATAAAAAATGATATTTTACAGGCAAGCTAATGGTGTAGTTAAGGAATTGAGTGATAAACAAGAACAAAAGTACTTCATATCTCCCAAAACACAGCATTAATGTATAGATTGTAAGTAAACAAAAAATTATATATTATTTGTATCATTAAAAATTTATATATTTTTTGTAATATAATTTCTTTTAATTTCTGGGGTCATTTTTACTCCCAAGGAACTCTAACGTATACAGGAAAATAGGGGCCTATGAGGGTTAAACAAAATATTTTGGTAACACTTTACAAAAAGGTTCATTAGTTAACATAAACGAATGTATTACCTAACATGAACAAACCATGAGCAATTAACTAACTAGTTAACTAATGAACCTTATTGTAAAGTGTTACCAATATTTTTTTGTTGTCCAGATTACATAACCTTATCGGCTGGTTTACAAAGTTTAAAACTGTATGAAATTAAAACAGTTAAGACAAACAAAACACTTTATATTTACAAAGTTTACAGACTTAAACAACCCACTAAAACGTAGACTGTTAAAAATAAATTAAAGTGCATTAATATAATACACCAACAATAAAAGTTTTTAACCTCCTAAAACCGTATGTGGACATCACATTTTTTGTTGTTCACAAACATGGACAATTAAACGGCTTCATGTTCTTAGAAAAATATTTGGTTATTATATTTATGGGTATAAAGCTTGGTCTCAGGAGGTTACGCAGGAGGTTTAGAAATACGGTCCCTGATACGTACAAAAGAAGGTACCTAAAAGTTGCTTAATGCAATGTATGACTCCTGGGAAATGTCCTCCTTTTCAAAGCTATTGTAGTGCATTTGGC
This sequence comes from Misgurnus anguillicaudatus, assembly GCF_027580225.2. Taxonomy (NCBI): domain Eukaryota; kingdom Metazoa; phylum Chordata; class Actinopteri; order Cypriniformes; family Cobitidae; genus Misgurnus; species Misgurnus anguillicaudatus. Next base: position 10,749,818 of record NC_073350.2, read on the forward strand.
AGCTTGTTACTGATTCCAATCTGAGAGTTACGCAAGACTCTACACAGCATATTTTGATGACATTAGTCGGGCTTCAGTTCGTACCACTACATATAGGCTGTGTTGAATTTTTGCTGCCACTTTCCTGTATAGGTTCCCTCGCTGTTGATGATTGGTCACTCTCCTGAAAAGGTTTACTCTCCTGAACAGGGTCACTCTCCTGAACAGGGTCACTCTCTCTCGCTGTATATGATTGGCTTTCCTCAGCATGTTGTTCAGGGGTGTTGCGAAATGCCATCTTACAGAGTAAAACAAGGATAATAATGATGAGAAGAAGAAAAGATATGACAATTGGAACTAGGATGCTGTCTGTTTGGTTTCTTCCTGGATTGGTGAACTCTGTGTAAAATTACAAAAAGGGAAATATTGTCAAAATGAAAATTTGAGGATGTGTAAAAGCTGTCCGTAATCACTTGGAAATATTATTTTTTGTTTAGAAATAATTTAAGCGTGATTTATATTTTTGCGCCTGATCTAAGTTTTCATTTATACGTCAATGTCGTTGTTTGCATCGATATGCACTTAAACATGCAGATTGCTAGTAGCCAATATCTACAGACATGTTATGGTATCAAGGCAAAAGACAAAGAAGCAGCAGCTTGTTGTGTACGTTTTTAGAGAAGCATCAGCGGTGATGCAACAAAAGTCGTTAAATATCATTACTTTACTTGGCCATTTTTGTTTTTACTGTTGCAAGCGGAAATGCGTATTAGGAAATGGGTTGCAGATTTTTTTTAGTCCTAGTAGACCAATCATGCAAAGAACTGATACATTGAAGAGTTGCGCATCAGGCTATACAGATCTACGCGTACAGCAAAGGTCCTACACGTAACAATAAATTGCCCTTTAGAAACAATGTCTATTTGTCATAAATATAAATATAATTAAGTTTAATGAGATTATCCAATGTTACCTTTCACATGTAACTTATAGATGTGCGGGTATCCTTTAGTATTTTGATTGTCGACAAAACAGCGATATAATCCTGCGTCTGACTTTTGGACCTCCGTGAGAGTCAGAGAGAGATCACCATATTTAAATCCATCATTTGTCAGTGATACTCTGCCTTCATAGCCTTCGCCGAGATTTGTGTGTCCATCCTTTATGTAACGTAAAACTTTCTGCTGGTCATTATGAATCCACGTCACGTCATTGACATCAGTTTGAGTATCCGCATAACATTGAAGAGAAATGTTTGAAGACTCTTCAGCTGTCACATTTATATAAACTATGGGAGAAAGACATAAAAAAAGAAAAAAATCAGCTACACTATCAAAATTAAACACCAGTTTATAAAATTCAGCCTGCCTTTATTCGCAGAAAATACAACAAAAACTCACCATCAACCTGTAGTGTGACATCATTTGTAATGTCATCACATTTGCATTGATAGGTCCCCCGGTCATTGAATTTCACAGAGTTGATAAGCAGAGAATAATTGCCATTGTTGATGTCGTCTGCAAGTTTGAATCTTCCTTGAAAACCTTCTTGAATAATGCATCTGCCTTCAAGGCATTCAGCAACAGGTGCTGTTATGGGATGGTTTTTAATCCAGTGAAATCCCATACAGTTGCTGACGTCACATGGCAGGATGGCAGAATGGTCCACCACTGCAGAAACCAGGGAGGAGATCTCTAAAAAAATAAACAATAAAAGAGAACTGATCATCTGCATACTTTACAGTATAACAGTAATTTATAGATAAATAGAAAGATACTTGACACATGATAACCCTAAAAGAATTAAGAGCACACATCCATAGTATTTGAAATTATAGACACAAGACTGCATGTTAAACTCACTAAGCACTTTATCAGGATCATCTGTACACCTACTTAGGCCCAATCCCAATTCTATTTTATACCCCTCCCCCTTGCCCTTACCCCTACGCCTACCCCTACCCCTTGCCCCTTGAAACAGAGTGTCAAGGGGTAGGGCTGAAAATATTCCCCTAAGAAATGGGACACCACTACTAGACCGTTACACGTCATCATAAGTCGTTGCTAGCTCCTACATCATAGATGCTCCGATGTAATAATACAATAAAATTTAATATTACAAGAAATTATTAAAAAATATATGTTGTGGAACTATCACAAAGTCAATAACATTAGCAAACTTTTTTTTCATGGCGATTTTTACAAATCTTTTTTCTGAGAACATACCGTATACATGAACACAAGATTAAAGGCAACATAAAACAAGTGATTATTTGTTATTAAAATACTTTTTAATGTACAAAAATACTTAAATTTATGGGCCATATTGGAAATTTATCATACCCCTTCGTCTGAAGTGTGGTCCTGAAAAATCTTCGTTTGAAGGGCTATCTGGCCCTTACCCCTACCCCTTCCCCTTCAGCCAAAAGAAAATTGAGACACCCCTACCCCTTCACGTGAACGCGCGAAACAAAGGGGAAGGGGAAAGGGGAAGGGGTAAGGGGTAGAATTGGGATTGGGCCTTATTTATATGATTATCTAATCAGCCAACTGAGAAATGTTTTCTTGTCACGTGCATCCCTTCATGTCCATGATTTACTGATCTTCTGATACTTTTATCATGTACCCTGTTCTAAAGTGCTCATTGAGTTTCATAATTAATAGAAAGAAAAAAATGACATACTGTACCTTTGAAAAATTGAAGTAAGACTAGAAGAATTTTAAGGAGCATCATGGTGATTCTGAAATAATTCAAAAGACACTGTCAAATTTCATCTCACACAATACAGCTTGTATATTTTATGAATACAGGCCAACATAATATTAACTGAAGGATTCATAAGAAAAAATATTTTTGATTCTAGCCCACATGATTCTGATGAATGTATGGCAGAAAAAGAAATAAGCCTGCACACATCAAAGACCAGACCACCATAAAGCATGTTTAATGTTTTATGTTTTTTTAAAGGCCAAAGCCAATATTAGGAAAGCAGTGTGGCCTTTATGAGGCCGATATAACACAAATGTAATTACAGCAAATCAGAGAAAAACAATACATTTGTGAAACTAAATAAACATTTGTTATGCATAATATTTATAAATATACCCTTTTAAAGTACTTGAAAAAATATTTAAGACACATGTACTGTGGATCTGACACCTGACTCACTTTAAGTTACTTTAAAAAGTGAACACTGATTGATCATTTAACTGTCTGTTAGACTTTGACTTGACATTTTCTAAGCTTTGATAAAATACCCCGGTAAACCCCTGGTTCAGACCGCATTACAAAGCTTAAGTATCACCTTCGGCGAAAGTGACTGCGGTTACGCCCACTGAGTGGCAAAAGACAGAGCGACAGAATGTGTGTACTGTGTGAAATCAGCTAAAACATGGGGAAAACGCGTCTAAATGGGAAAAAGCTGCTGTGCGATAGATTGTCTTAAACAGATTAAAAAGAATTCTGAGCTATCGTTTTACAGACTGCCAAGAAACACTGAAAGGAGAAATAAATAGATTGTCCATGCCAACGTCCACTGACCACAAGTGGGTTGACAAGTTGCTAGGGTCACGTGACTATTTTAGTAGTTTCTGTTGAGTATATTACTGATCATATACTGTATTAATATTACACTGGATTATGTCCCTATATAAGATTAGGATGTCACCCAGTTAAACTTTCGTTTTCTCAGCCAACTTTTTGATTTTTTAGCTCATAATTAAAAGAGCCCAGAGGTGCAATCCTGCCAATATGCCACGATTGTTCTTGCCACAATTATTATGAAAAAAAACCAATGCCAAGACAACAGATAAAAAAAACAAGTACGTCATTTTAGATTTAAGGAAAAGTCGCTACATTAACTACATTAACAATAAGGTGGCTGAGCTAGGTAGGCCAAGCCCATGAGAACCAATAAGCAGAATGTCATTTTAGATATGAAAAAGGATTCAGCTGAACTCGAACAAGTACATTGTGTCAGGCTGAGACCAATGAGAAGAGTGTACGTCATCTCAGACAGGAAGTGTTTGATCTTACTGTATAAAAATGGGAGTCAGATGTTGGGAGGGCAGATGATCTTTGAGCTCTGTTTGAGGGGTGTTGATTGTCTCACTTTGTTGGCTTGAGCAAATAGAGTTATTTTTGTTTGGCACCGGGAACCTTTGTCTTTATGAAGAGTCAAGCCAAGACTTTTTGCCAGTACATAACTTGGTGACTCCGTGACGTGATTGGACAGAGGCTATGGAGTTGAGGGCTGATCACACAAGGGAGCCACCCGGTCCGTGTACGTTTTGATAGTTTGTTTTTTCGTTTAAACCAAAAAACGAAATAACGAGAAACCACATGTTTTTCGTTTGTCGTTCCAAACAAAAAAACAAAAACCGGTAAAAAGAGAGCCGTTCTTCCGCTTTTGGTTTCTGAATCCAAAAACGAAAAACGACTAAACCAAATTCAAATAACAGTCCGATTTTGGTTTTTGGAAATTCCTTTTTTCATTTCTCCGTTTGAAGATCTACATTAAAAGAAAGACAGGCTGGTCACGTGACCCGGAGGTTGTATTGAATGCAGCCTATCAAAATAATAGCCAAGGTTTTAATTAGAACGGTCATAATGCAGCACTAACGTTACACCAGAGTAACGTTAGAAGAAAAAAAATCAATAAATCAATAGGCTTATATAAACCTGGACCGAAAGAAATATGTTAGCAACAGTTTATTTAATATCGTGCCTACATCCACGTACACATCGTCACGTTTAATGAGCGCATTGTTTGGTTCAATACAGTACTAAGAACTTATTGTGTGTGCAGAGTTGTTACTGTTAGCGCTATATTATGTAATTAAATTAATATTTAATGTTGTTTCCACCGTATGGACCAAACTGTTACCCCTTTCTACCAGCAGGTGGCAGTATTTAAACGACTGACTGTATTGTGCCTTTGGTAACTGTTTTAAATCAAGTTTACTGATACAGATGTATTTATTGATGTTCAGTTCATTTTTTTATATTATTTGCAACCTAGTTATCATCATCGTCTGCATGCCCTTCTGTTTTAACCTGATTCTAACACTATCATCTCCCTCCTGAAAAAAAACTGCATAGACCAGCATAATTCCCATGCTGGTATGTTGCTGGTTTAGCTGGTGGTCTCCAGCTAACATCAGAAATGTCCTAATGTAGGCCATTTAGTCAAAACAATGATTTACCAGTGTGCTATATACTGTGTGAATCTTTCTTTTCTATACACATTCCAGCGTGTACAACACACAACACTCCCATTGTGCCACGCAAGTGCAGACAATCCACACAAGTTTCAAACATTTATTCAACATATATAGCACAGACATGCTTTCAAAGACATTGCATGTGCAATCTATGGTTGCAGAACGTTTACAGTTAAGCCCCAAAGTTAGAACATTTTACAAGGTCCTAAAAAGAAAGTCCAAAAACATAATTGCATTACTAAAAACAAGCTGTCCATGCTGAGTAAAGCAGCAATAATTGCAACAAAACGTTTCCAGTAACTTTTGAGCAATCCTGCTTATTGGCTTGGATGAATATTTGCCCATTGCTCTGGACAGAACAGCTTTAGCACCAATATTGGTGGGTTTCCTCACATGAGCTGTTTGCTTCCTCATCCTTCCCCAACATTTCAATAATTTTAAGGTCAGAACTTTTGACTTGGCATTTCCAAAACATTCACTTTATTCTTCTTTAAAGTAGGTGGGTAGATTTATTTTGTCACAATGTAACAGGTTATATAATATAAAGTATTAATTGAGTTTGTAACTTGCTTCTGCTATAGCAGACAATATACATTAATATAGAAGCAATTATAATAAATTATAATCAGTGGAGGAGTGCTAAGATGAACTAGAGTTTACCAGTCCGATTACTTGGGGGGGGGGGGAGCTGCTATACAGTCTGGCAGCAGAAACTGCTATTGTTTCCAGAAGGCAGCAGGGTGAACAGGTTGGGGCTGGGCGGGTACGGTCCTTTCGTATCCTTTGGGGTCTGCGTAAAATTAACCATGGTTTTACTAGAAGTAAAACAGTAGTGAAAAAAGTAGTAAAAAAACAGTTAAATCATAGTTAGTGTAGTAAACTCATGGTTTTGATTATAGTAATCAATACACCAAAAAAATAAACATATGGTTGATTTTTGTAAGGCACCGCACCCCACAACATCACTGATGCTCGGGAGATGGGTACTAATGATCTTCTGAGCAGTTTTAATTTCCCTGAGTAGAGTAGGAGGGGTGAGAATATGGGGGGGGGGGGGGGTTGTATAGACAATGATGTGAAATTGAAAACGGTGGTGTATCATCACCAACCTCTTCTGCATGGTTTGCTGTCTTCTCTGGTCCTGTAGACCAGTGGTTCTCAATGTTATTCCTGGATCCCACTGCTCTGCACATTTTGTATGTCTCCCTTATTTAACACACATGATTCAAATCATAAACTCATTAGCAGAGATCTCCATGAACTGTATAATGAAGCAATTATACTAAACAGAATTATAAGCCTTAGGACTTCACAGTAAATGTTCTGCAACCATATTGCACATGCAATGTCTTTGAAAGCATGTCTGTGCTATTATGTTGAATAAATGTTTAAGACCTTTATGGCCTATCTTCACCTGCGCGACACAATGGGAGTGTTGTATGTTATACACACTGGAATGTGTATAGAGAAGAAAGATTCACACAGTATATAACACAGTGGTAAATCATTGTTTTGACTGGGTGGCCTACATTAGGACATTTCTGATTTCAACATACCAGCATGGAGATGATAGCAGTGTTAGAATCAGGCCAAAACAGAAGGGCATGTAGACGATGATGATAACTAGGTTGCAAATAAAATAAAAAATGAAATGAACATCAATAAATACATCTGTATCAGTGAACTTGATTTAAAACAGTTGCCAAAGGCACAATACAGTCAGTCGTTTGAATGCTGCCACCTGCTGGTGGAGGGGGGTGGCAGTTTGGTCCATGCGGTGGAAACAACATTGAATATTAGTTTGATTGCATAGTGTGGCGCTGGCAGTGGCAGCTCTGCACGCACGGTGGGTTCTTGGTGCTGTGTTGAGCCAGGCAATGCGCTCATTGGACGTGGCGATGTGTGCGTGGATGTAGGCACGATATTAAATAAACTGTTGCTAACATATTTCTTTCGGTCCAGGTTTGTGTGGGCCTATTTATTTATTGATTTTTTTTTTTTTCTTCTGGCGTTGCTCTGGTGTAACGTTGGTGCTGCATTGTGACCGTTCTGGTTGGAGCCTTGGCTGTTGTTTTGATGGGCTGTGTTTGGTATGGCTTCCGGGTCGCGTGACCAACCTGTCTTTCTTTTAATGTAGATCCTCAAACGGAGAAATGAAAAAAGGAATTTCCAAAAACCAAAATCGGACTGTTATTTGAATTTGGTTTAGTCGTTTTTCGTTTTTGGATTCAGAAACAAAAAACGGAAGAACAGCTCTCTTTTACCGGTTTTTTTTTTTTTTTTTTTTTGAAACAACAAACGAAAAACATGTGGTTTCTCGTTATTTCGTTTTTTGGTTTAAACGAAAAAACAAACTATCAAAACGTACACGGACCCCACTATAGAGGCGAGCATAAATTTACTTGCTTATTCTGTATAGTGCTTGTGTGGTTCACCAACGACGGGGAAGCCAGCTAATGAGACATTTGTGGTTATTTCCTCTCACGCCTGTTTAACCTACGCTGATTTGGGCGGGTTTCTCCCATCCCCATACAAAACAACTTCTCTGTCTTTCACTGTTCTCTTACAAGAACATGGGTCTCCTCGGCTGTGAACCGCTCCTGGCGTGCACCTGGTAAATACGTCATTATAATAGCAACCCGCCATGGAACTTGCGCCCTTGCATTTAAAGGGAATGTTGGATAGTGTTCTGATTGGTTTATTTGACGTTACGCCCAAACCACACCTATGAATAATGAACCTACTTCAGACCAACCCCTTATTGATTTGCGCCTGGTGCAAGACTTATTTCTCCCGCCGGGAAAATAGCAACAGGGCCCAAGATCCGCCCACAAAGTCACTTGCGCTTTGCGCTTGGCACTTGCGTTTCAGATCGTTAAAATAGGGCCCATTATGTGAAAAAAAACACAGTGTGTTAAATAGTTAAACACAAAACAAGGTTTTAAAACTTTCAGAGAGAAGCAGGCCATGTTCACCTGAAACTATCTTGGAAATATTATTGTTGAATGCAAAGTTGCCAATTTATTATTTTGTATTGTAAAACATATAAGAGTTATTATTATTATTATTATTATTGTTATTATTATTATTATATGCATAAATAAGAACGGTGCATTATGAACGTAGGCCTTTGATTGCCTGTGACCGAGAGAGTGTAATAAGAGTATTTGTGGGAGGATTTGAGGGAGGAACCTTGAATAAATTAATTTTTCAAACTAACCCATGTTGTTAATTCTAATTATGGTGAAATGTGTTTACAGATAGGACATTCACATCATTGAAAAAGCTGAAATTCAGGCACCCTATCAGCAGATAATTTCCAAAACGAATGGACCAAACATACCAAACACTTGAGGACAAAACGGCCAAAGGGTGGGACATTTGAGGTAACAGTTTGTGAGGACATGGAAGCATTTGTAAATATTACCAACCTTAAGATAAAAACACGAGAAGGGACGAGAAAAGACAGAAAGAACCATTTTAAATTTACTCAGGCGGGAAGAGAATTAACTTTTTGAAATGTATGAAAGAGATTTGGGAAAATCTAGAAGATGATGAAAAATAAATTGATAAAAAGTCACAAAGGAAGATAAAGAAACATTTCCTGACCCACCTCCTTATAAGGGCCCAAATAACTATTTACCAATGATTACAGATGACATACAATTTGAGGAAAGAATAGAGATAGAGCCATCAACAACATACCCAAACGCAAACCCCTTCAAATACCCCAATTAGTTTACTGACCCCTGCACACACTCCAGCACACATTTCCATGCTCACCCCTATTAGAGATATGCCCACAAACTCAATAGAAAGAACACAGACAGCAAATCAATGTCATAGCCCAGACAGTGCTTAACATTGATGATGCTGCCAAAGCATTAGAACAGACGATTACAATTAGATACATTACGTTACATTAGATAACACCCCCAAATTTATGGAGATCAGTAAGGTCTACGTTAAGGATGGACAAATACAGTGATGATATTTTAGAAGAGGCATATAAGACAGATGCATCCTTAGGGGAGGAAGACATTAGGGAGGAAGAATGGATAAAAACACCTCCTCATCCTCACATCCCCAGCAGAAAGTGTAGAGTAGGGAACAGACAGGAGAAACCAGATCAATGAGAGAATCCCGCACATAAGGAAAATGAAAGCAAGTCACTGGCAGCCTCTATCTTGAAGATGAAGAAAGAGAGCGGGGATTTAAGCATGGGACTGAGCACCTGGCTCTACTCTACGGTGTGAACCTGCAGGCTCCTCAGTAAACCTACAAGACTTTTATGATTGACGTGCTCTCCGTTGTATAATTCTGTAAATGACAGAGGGCGACACGTGAGTAACTGTTCTCAAAACCATCAAAAAGCATCAATGAGAGAAAGTAGTTTGCCGAATAATTTGTCAAACACTCGTCTTGTGAGAAGTAAATACGTGGATTTCTTCACATATAAACTGTTTAGGTTGTGGGTGTCACGATACGTTTGACAGAACCCAATCGCAAGACATGGAGATATAAAAAAAAATAGGACTTTATTATAACAGGAAACACAAATTAACAACCCATGAGGGGGCAAAACAACATAACCCGAATAATAAAAACACTAAACTGGGTAATAATGAAACAATAACTAGATAAACACAAAAAACACTGGAAAACTAGACTAAACAGACAAAGTACTCACACTGATCTAACAAGGCATGGAACAAGGTATGGAAACACACATGAAACAACAATGAACAGGCACAGACTAACAAACACAAGGACCTTAAATATGGGAGAACTAATGAAGACAACAGGTGACATGGATTAAACAATGAGGCAGGGTGACAAGGGAGCGAGGTAAAAGTGACAAGACACCGGGAACTAGGGGTGGGCGATATCTTATCGTTTGCGATATACCACCAAAATTTATCTGTGCGATAAAACTCTGTCGACTCACGATAACAACGATAAATCTAGTTGGTGAGGTAGTTTGCGTGCGCCCAATTCACTGTTCACGTGCGGAGTGAAAACAAACATGGCGGAAGGCGGACGGGAGGCTGATGAGGTGCTTGTTGTTATTACCATGAATTTACCAGAAAATACAAAAATGGACCGACCGGTGAGCTCAGTGTCGTATTTGTAAACAATGGCGGGTTATGACTTAATATCCACGTTCCGTATTTTGTTGTTTTCACATCTGTGGCAAAACGCTGACGGTCGTGACGGTTAGGCGGCGTCAAACGGAACCTGTGTTTGCACAGAGGAGCGAGGTAAAGTTAGTTTTAGGTTTGATATTCGCAGCATACCCGCCTAGGCTGCTTTAGGGGCCGTCTGCAAATCACAGAGGGTGTGCTAAGGACGTCTTCTGTTCACACATCACCTGTTAACTGCAATTTACCAGTAAATTACCAGTAAAGACTGTATGTGTGAAAGGGACTGTTGACTGTTCCACACTAAACGTCTTTACTTTATCAGGTTACTTTAAAGAGGCCCTTCCACATAAAAACGTTTTTACTTGTATTTTTTTATATGTGTTAGGTCCATGTGTGTTTGTGTTGTGTCGTGAATGTGAAAATTAACTTCCGCCTCCTCTGTCAGCTCTAGCCACTGAAAAGAAATAAGCGGAGAAATCAGGTCAGTTTAAAAATCTTATCAGTGTGACGTGGAACTGATCGAGGTCATTAATATTCATGAGCTCTTCAACTTGAGCCCGCGCCCACATATTACGTGTAGTTGAGTTAGTTTTCATAACAAGTTACAGCAAGGATGGCTAAACGTCAACTGTACCGTAATCGGGCCATTGTTTTTCGTCGAGAGACATCATTCCTATTAAACGAGGGAATCATAACAGTTGCTACATATTTGGATGTTCAGAAGAACGCTGGATTTGAAGAGAGACTGCGATTAAAAAGCGGATCCGGACAGAATGGCGCAGCTTATGTGAGTAAAGCACTTTAGTACTATGTGTCACTGTAGTGGCCGGTGTTTTCTCTTCCGAGGGACGCGAATTCATGCTGCACACACGTTGAAAGGGTTTATGATAAAAGACACGCACGCGTTTGTGCGAGTAAAACACTTTAGTACTTTGTGTCAATATGAGTTCTCTTTAGAGGGACGCGATTCACGCGAATTCATGATGCACACGCATCGAATGTGATAAAAGACATTTGTGTGTTTGTGCATTCGTTACACGTGTGTCGAAAGGGTTTGTGTAAAAGACGTGTCTGTGTGTGTGTGTGTGTGCATGCGCTGCTACGATAAAAGACACGTGTGTGTGTGTGTGTGTGTGTGTGTGTGTGTGTGTGTGTGTGTGTGTGTGTGTGTGTGTGTGTGTTTTTGTGTGTGTTTTGTGTGTGTGTTTTGGTGCGTGGGTTTACGATAAAAGACACGCGTGTGTGTGTCAAAAGGGTTTATGATAAAATATGCGTGTGTAAGAAAGACACTGTGTCTTAAGACACTCACTTAACATTAAACTGATTACACATGAGATTAAAGATACAATTTGTATTTATGTGCCGAAAGATGGTGCCAGATCAAACAAAACAATGATGTTGTTTACTGACGCTCTGAAGCAGCGTGGAGTTATGGGATTTGTAGTCTTTAACTTTAGCCATCAATCAGACGAGAACGAGAAATCACGTTGACGTATAAGGTAATCAAGTCTTATAAATGTTGCGTTTGATGACATCGTTTATTTAATTATGTAAGTTTATATGTGATGTTCAAAACGAAATTGTTAGTCATATTGATATTACAGTATTAGTCCAAATTCGATGGTAAACACAGCTCAGAATTAAGTTTTCAACTTACAATGATTTTTCACATAATGTATTGACAGTACCAGGCACGTGCACACATAGACATCAAAGGGGGCTTGAGCACCTGCCCTTTTTATTCCTGGAGAGAAAGTGCCCTTTTTTTCCTGGGGTGCTTTTACAAAAATAATAATAATATGATCTTTATTCATATAACAACTGATGTCTGTCTGTTTCTTGTGTTTTTTACTTGTTGCTTATTTAATTTAACATGAATTTATTTAGGAATCATTTAAATGAGATTTAAACTCTTATATAAAAAATAGCGCTTTTTGTGGCACACAAACGGTTAACAGATGAGTCCCGCCTCCAAAATTCACATCGCTAATATGATTGGCTTTACATTTCCTTAGTCCCGCCTCTAACTTACTTCGCTTTATGATTGGCTTGTCTACACTGACTCGTGCTGCATCATTCGCGCTTCAAGCGCCAAAGCTCAGCCCGAACGAGACGCGATGTCCATGATTATGCAGTAAGTGTGTGAGGAAGAAAGCATTCTTATATTAACAGTTTTATGCACAAAATATGGGACACGTTGTTACACATAATGATTCAGAGACATTGTTTTCCATGGCAATCCCATATTAATCTGAAGAGTTGCAAACTTGTAACAGTGTAAGTTAGTGTATGTAGTTTAAACAGACTGCTCATAAAATAATAAAGCACAAACAATAAAATAATTGCTAGCTGCAGTAGTAAGCTTTTTTGTTTGCGTTTTTTGTAATGTCTGTTAAATAAGTATAATGTGTTATACTGGAGTGCTGGAGTAGATTGGGAAGAAATCTGATGGTTCAGTATTTTACTTGCTCAGTCTGAATTTTCACTGACATCACAAAAAAGTAAAATATAAAATACAAATAAAATGGGCCTAATCTATATTTGTTGTTTCTGACATGTGTAACCCTAATAAATATGAAACCTGTGCTCTGCTGCGACAACACATTTTCCATACACGTCTCGTCACGTCTCGTCTGAGTTCCACGGCTTGTCTAAGTTCTGTCTAAAGTTTTGTTTGTCCTGTTTCGCTTCTCCAATTTGTTAAATTATGGCAAAAACCTCTAAATTTTTGATTTTGCTGGTGTTTACAAGATTACTGCTGACCTGCGATGGCACTACAGGGAGACCGGTGATAGATGGAAGTTTACTCACCTACAGCCGAGAAGACCTGCTAGCATTACGGGACTCCCCACAAAGTAACATCAAGCCCGTGGCGGCTGTACCCCCAGAGCTCCGACCAAGAAAAAGGGGCAAACGAGGAGGAATTAGAAGCAGGATAAGAAGACGTCCCTTTAAACCACCGCTCCCCTCCATCATCCTAGCAAATGTCCGGTCCCTCCGTAATAAAATGGACATGCTACATGCTCGATGCCGTCTGGAAAGGGCCTTCAGAGACATCTGCATTATCGCCCTGACCGAAACCTGGCTGGACGGGGCGATCTCCGATAACGAGGTAGCCCTGGACGGCTTCACCATCATCAGGTCGGACAGAACGGCTCAATCGGGGAAGACGCGAGGGGGAGGGGTCTGTTTTTACATCAACGACAGATGGTGTACTAATATCAAAATCCATCAAAAGATATGTACACCGAATCTGGAAATGGTGACTGTATCATTACGTCCCTACTATCTCCCCCGTGAATTCCCAACTGTTGTGGCTAGCTGTGTTTACATTCCCCCAAACGTTAACATCAAGATAGCATCCGAGCTGGTAGCTGAAGACGCTAACTTGATGCTCGCTAAGTATCCGGGGGCTCCAGTGCTTATCATGGGGGATTATAACAGCTGCAGACTAGACACTGTTTTGCCATCATTTCATCAGTATGTTAGTACACCAACCAGAAGGGATAATATTTTGGATCTATGCTATGGTAACATCATTGATGCATACCGTACGCGCTCCTATCCACCACTCGGACTCGCGGATCACAATATGATTTGTTTACTTCCGGCATACAAACAGGAACTCAAAACACACAAGCCAGAGATATACAGCGTCCCCAAATGGACGGAAGACGCCATTGCGCAACTCCAAGGCTCTCTGGCATGCACTGACTGGGAAGTTTTTGATGGGGAATTAGATGAAAGGGTCTCTGTCATTTCTGATTACATTAACTTCTGTATACAGACCACCATATCAATTAAGAAAATAAAAAAATTCCCAAATTCTAAACCCTGGATTACACATCAACTAAGAAAAAGCCTGAAGGAAAAACACAGAGCCTTCAAGCTTAAGGACATGGCAGCACTTAATGCAGCAAACAGAGCAGTAAAAAATGAGGTTTTTAAAGCCAAACAGCAATATAAAAATAAATTAGAACAAAAATTCAGTTCTATGAACGCAAAACAAGCTTTTCAGATGACCAAAACACTGACAGGAAATGCACCCAGACCCAGAACCCCCATCTCACCAGAACAAGGACATCAACTAAACATCTTTTTCAACCGGTTTGACTTGGTTGACTACTCAGAGGAGTGTCGCAGTCAGCTGGATGCACTCCCCCTGCTGGACCCAAACGACACTGCCCCCTTCTCAAAGGAGGATGTTAGGCGGCAACTTAGAAGATGCAAGCCAGGCAAGGCCTCAGGGCCTGATGGAATTCCAGCAAGGGTGCTCAAGACCTGTGCTTCTGAACTCTCTGAAATAATCCACAATCTCTTCTGTGAAGTCTATCAACAATGCAAAATCCCCACCCTCTGGAAAACAGCCACAATAATTCCAGTACCCAAAAAACCACGCCCTAAAGAATTAAATGACTTTCGTCCCATTGCCCTCACACCTATCCTGATGAAATGCCTGGAGTATCTGCTGCTTCAAACCATCCTGCCACACGTCCGTCCACTTTTGGATCCCTTCCAATTTGCATATAAGGCCAAAAGAGGCACAGAGGATGCTGTGGCATGCCTGCTACACTTAGTCTTACATCACCTGGATTCTCCAGGCACAACTGCCAGGATTTTGTTTGCAGACTTCACTTCAGCATTTAACACCATTCAGAGACACCTGCTAATCCAGAAACTTCTTCATCTTAACGTCCCCTCTCGCCTGATCCATCTCATCCACGACTTCCTTACCAACAGACAACAGGCCGTCAGGGTAAGCACAACAACCACAACTATACTCACTTCTAATACAGGAGCCCCGCAGGGATGTGTCCTAAGCCCCTTTCTCTATACACTCTACACAAATGATTGCACTAGCCCTTCATCTAACACCATATTCCTTAAATATGCTGATGACACTGCAATCATAGGACTCCTTACAGATATTCATTCAACCCAAGAATATCTTAACACAGTTTCTCACTTCACACAATGGTGCAGAAATAATTTTCTCAAACTTAACATCAGTACAACAAAAGAAATGGCTTTCGGACTGGCTCAACTTCAGCACCCTATTTCCATCAATAATGAAACAGTAGAGACAGTAGATCACTTTAAATATCTTGGACTTACATTGACAATAACTTCACCTTTGAGCACCATACAACGGAAATACAGAAAAAAGGAAACCAAAGACTATCAGCTGTGCGCAAACTAAGAGGACTCCATGTTGCCCCCCGCCTATTACTTTTACTATATACAAGCATTGTTCAACCAATCATGTTATACTGTTCCACCTGTTTCTTCAACATGCTGACTGTAAAAAACCGTAAAAAACTCACTCAAATAACAAATATTGCTTCCAAAATAATAGGTCTGCCAACTCAAAACCTACAAGAACTTAATACCAAAGCCATCACACGTATCGCTTATGCAATATCCCAGGACAATACCCACCCACTCAGCAGGTATTTCTCACTTCGACCCTCTGGCAGGAGGTTTAGAAGCATGAGGTGCAATAAAGCACGTTTCAGCAGAAGCCTAATTCCATTAGCCATACAAACAATTAATAAGACACATAGATAAATCATCTTCATCTGTATTCTGTGAAATGCCGCCTGAAAGGATGTCCCCCCCTCGCCCCCCCTACATAAACCTTAAAATTATATATGTCTATGTTTTTTAAATGTATATTTGTGCAATATGTGCTGTGGACATGTATGCTTTATGTGACAAAAAAAGCGCCTGTTATGGAAATGTGAAAAAGAATTTCCCTAAGGGGACAATAAAATATATACTACATACTATACTACATACTACATACTAAGATTAAAGGTGCCATAGGATGTGTTGTCATAATATGTTAAATTGTTCTTTGACAATTACATAGAGGGTATTTTGCTTAATTAAGTGCAAAAATTATCCAGAAACGTTTTTACATGTCTATTTACAACCCTAGAATTTGTCATTTTAATTAAATGGTCTATTTTTGCCCTATTTGAAAGAGTCATGAATAATAATGTTGAGCTCTGCTCTGATTGCTCTGCTCTGAGGCTCATGCCAGAAGCTCACATTAGTAAACAGACCTTATATTTTGAGCCCTTATCAGACAAAAATACATTTTGAGTAACAACTAACAACTAATCAGCTAGCATATGATATAGCAATATATACATAATTATGAAAGGTGCCCTTTATTTCACTTGAGCCCCTGCCCCTCAAAATGTCTGTGCACGTCCCTGGACAGTACAAATCTTATTGTGAAGTGTCTTAAAATGACCATTTATATTGCTGTACAATACCTTTTGATGTGCATATCGTCCGCGGGAAGACGCGCTGATTACAATATACACACTAATGTTGTGATCAATATAATAGCATACGTTTTTTGAAGGGTTACGAATCAAAACAACTCACCCATCGCGTAAAACACAAGCAGGATCAGAATCTCACAATGCCTTTGATGTGCATATCGTCCGCGGGAAGACGCGCTGATTACAGTAATGTTGTGATCAATATAATAGCATACGTTTTTTTGAAGGGTTACGAATCAAAACAACTCACCCATTGCGTAAAACACAAGCAGGATCAGAATCTCGGTCTAGTTAAATGTTGTCGTGAAGCTCTCTCTATCCAGATAATGCAACACCAAATTGATCCTCCCTCGTTTTGTTCCAAACTCTTCTTGGGTCGTTTGGTTGGCCTGTACGCTTACAGGAGCTGACACAACCAGCGGCAGACGGTACAGAGATATCCATAAGTCCATAAGTAAGCGCATAGTTCCGCATTTGTCCACGACACTGGCTGCGTCGGAAAACTCAAGGCAGTGAGGACTGTGAGGACTTGTGGCCTCGCTGCCTCATGAGGACATGACTTCGGACTCGGAGGCCTGAAGGCCGCTCAGAGAAAGGCTTTCCGACGCACTTTTTGAAATATAAACAGAGAGCGCCTTTGTGATAACTAATCACATATTTGAAGACTACAATACTAATTTCTCGCTAGAAATGAAATTAAAATGCTTAAAAAGTGAAAATATACGTTTATTTTCACTAAATTTGTGCTCCACCCGCTTCCTTGGCCGCCATTTTATTTTTTCGAGCTCGACCAGTGTTCTCATACGGGTTACGTCAGTAAAGGCGGTGACAAAGGGTCACATGGATATTAACGTCATTGACAGGAGACTGCACTGCCCCGTGTCAATGTTTTGAATGGAAATTTTCTCACGATTTACAAGTAGTAGAAAACATTACAGATATTGATAGTAATCAGCTGGACAAAATATATAACACTGGCCTAGTGGTTTTTGGAGATTTTACTGCAAATATCTTACAAATTGCACCTTTAAATTGAAAGTTAGTTTGAACGAAAAACGGTTATCCAATAATAGCAGTGGGTGTTTACTTCCAAGTCGTCAATGCAGCCCGCCCATTAAAACGGATCACTTCTCTAACCAGCCTCAAAACCAGGGTACAAAATAGCCTATTACTTATTGCTTTTGATGTTTTTGGATGTAAAAATCATGCAAACATCATGAGTAGACCTCAGACAACAGTCTAAAACAATAAAAACGCCAGAGGAAGGGCACCTTTAACATGTTTCTTACTTTATCAGGATTTATTTGCAGTTGTACTCTGTTGTAATTTTGAAACACATCTTAAGACATTGTTACTTTTTCTGTTTGCACTATTTTTGCACCATGAGAGTATAAATAAATCAACAGAATCTGTTGAATATGATTTGAATTATTATTGTGTACTGTAATTTTTGTTGTGCGATGGTTTTCAGCACAGTCACTGGAACACAACTTAAACATAACATAATCTGATATTTTACAGAAGATAATAATTTATCGTCATTTTTATCGTCACCGCAACAAACAACTGAAATTACCATGATATTTTTTTTAAGGCCATATCGCCCATCCCTACCGGGAACACGTGGTCTATTAAAACCAATACTCAGACCACGTGACCCCAAACAGAACATGGGCATGTCATGATTCTGCCACAAGACTAGATTAAACACAGGATAAGCTGGCAGAACCATGACAGTGGGTCGACGACACATGAAAAAGTTTTTATGATGTTTTTATAAAACATAACTTTACTTGAATGGGTGTTCATAAGGCTGACATGACACATTCATAATTATGACATGACACGTGAATGAATATGAAGGAGATTTTATGGACGTTTATGACAACTGTCACGGGTGAGAACCAGGTAAGACAGGATGAAGCGAGATGCGGATCCAAATGCAGTTTATTCCAATATATATACAAGTAAATAAGCAAAAACAAGAGCTAGAGAACACACAAGGGACTGGCGACATCTAACAACGAACGACAAAACAAGAATGAACAGGCAGGGTATAAATGCAAGACAATGACCAATGACAGAGCAGAAACAATCAGTAACCAAGACAACACACAAGGGGAGAAGCATGATCACAATGAATATCCATGGTAACAAACAAGGGGGCGGAGACACTAATTAACACTGGGAGCTACACTAGGAACAAGGATATACATGAACACAGGTTAAACACAGGTACACAGAGACAAAGCATAAACCAAAACACAACTATAACAAAACACAAGAATAACAGAACACAGGGACACAGGAGGCACTACGTTACATAGCCCCCCCTCAAAAGGGCGGCTTCCAGACGCCCACCAGAAACAACACCCCCAACGTACAAAAGCCCAGGTGGGCGGTGGTATGGTGGTGGACCCGGGGGAGGTATGGTGGGCCAAGCCCATGAAAGTCTAAGGGCCAGGGCGGAGCCGCAGGCGGAAACAGGGACCAAGGCGGCGCCGCAGGCGGAAACAGGGACCACGGCGGAGCCGCAGGCGGAGACAGGGACCAAGGCGGAGCCGCAGGCGGAGACAGGGACCAAGGCGGAGTCGCAGGCGGAGACAGGGACCAAGGAGGAGCCGCAGGCAGAGACAGGGACCAAGGAGGAGCCGTAGGCGGAGACAGGGACCAGGGAGGAGCCGCAGGCGGAGCCAAAGGGGAAGAATGGGACCTGGGAGGAGCCGACAGAACTGGCAACCAGGGCGGAGCCGGCAGAGGAGGAACCCAGGGTGGAGCCGGCAGGGCAGGAAGCCTGGGCAGGTCAGGAACCCAGGGCGGAGCCGGCAGAGCCCAGAGAGGGACTGGATACCAGGGTGGTGCTGGTGGTACCAGGAACCTGGGTAGAGGAGAACAGAGAGAGGCCCTCTGGGCCTGGTTAGACGGGGC
Organism: Misgurnus anguillicaudatus; assembly: GCF_027580225.2. Lineage (NCBI taxonomy): Eukaryota > Metazoa > Chordata > Actinopteri > Cypriniformes > Cobitidae > Misgurnus > Misgurnus anguillicaudatus. Next base: position 10,769,387 of record NC_073350.2, read on the forward strand.
AGTGAGTACAATTACAGTCATTATGGACCAGACAGTGAGGGCCAGGAGCTTGGGGACAGCCATCTTGGTACAGACGGTGAGTTGAGAACTGGCCATAGTTTTGGTGACCATAGAAAGTCTTTGGAGCTTCGGGGTGACCACACTAGCATACCAATGAGGCGCAGGGAACTCAAACGGCACAGAAGACTCGCTCGGCTCAGGGGAATCGGAAGACTCGCTCGGCTCAGGGGAATCGGAAGACTCGCTCGGCTCAGGGGAATCGGAAGACTCGCTCGGCTCAGGGGAATCGGAAGACTCGCTCGGCTCAGGGGAATCGGAAGACTCGCTCGGCTCAGGGGAATCGGAAGACTCGCTCGGCTCAGGGGAATCGGAAGACTCGCTCGGCTCAGGGGAATCGGAAGACTCGCTCGGCTCAGGGGAATCGGAAGACTCGCTCGGCTCAGGGGAATCGGAAGACTCGCTCGGCTCAGGGGAATCGGAAGACTCGCTCGGCTCAGGGGAATCGGAAGACTCGCTCGGCTCAGGGGAATCGGAAGACTCGCTCGGCTCAGGGGAATCGGAAGACTCGCTCGGCTCAGGGGAATCGGAAGACTCGCTCGGCTCAGGGGAATCGGAAGACTCGCTCGGCTCAGGGGAATCGGAAGACTCGCTCGGCTCAGGGGAATCGGAAGACTCGCTCGGCTCAGGGGAATCGGAAGACTCGCTCGGCTCAGGGGAATCGGAAGACTCGCTCGGCTCAGGGGAATCGGAAGACTCGCTCGGCTCAGGGGAATCGGAAGACTCGCTCGGCTCAGGGGAATCGGAAGACTCGCTCGGCTCAGGGGAATCGGAAGACTCGCTCGGCTCGGGGAATCGGAAGACTCGCTCGGCTCGGGGAATCGGAAGACTCGCTCGGCTCGGGGAATCGGAAGACTCGCTCGGCTCGGGGAATCGGAAGACTCGCTCGGCTCGGGGAATCGGAAGACTCGCTCGGCTCGGGGAATCGGAAGACTCGCTCGGCTCGGGGAACTCGGAAGACTCGCTCGGCTCGGGGAACTCGGAAGATTCGCTCGGCTCGGAGAATCGGAAGATTCGCTCGGCTCGGAGGACTCAGAGGACTCAGAGGACTCAGAGGACTCAGAGGACTCAGAGGACTCAGAGGACTCAGAGGACTCAGAGGACTCAGAGGACTCAGAGGACTCAGAGGACTCAGAGGACTCAGATGACTCAGATGACTCAGATGACTCAGTGGGTGTTATGAAGCTGGAGACCACAGGACGAGGGACCCCAGCCACCCGTACAGATACTAATGGGGCATCCAACAGGCTGGCGATGAGACAGCGGAACCTTGGCAGTGCTGGAGAGTTCATCAATGTAATTTGGTGAGGAGAAGTGGGTATGGCAGTCATTATGTGAGACGGTTCGGGTATGGGAGCCATCTTGAAAACGGGTGCAGGTGGAACTACTGCACCTTTAACAACTGGTACAGTGATGATGGTGGCTTTCTGATAAATCGGAGCTGGTATAGATGTGGCAAACTCGAAAACTGGGGATGGATTAACAGTAGCGAACTGAGGTATGGAGTGGGATGACGTAGCGGCCATCTTGTGCGCGGAAGCTGACACAGGGGACACAGAACTCGAGAGAACAACGTCCGTGCTTACATCGGATTGCTCGGTCTTGGGTCTCCTCCTCCGTTGCCGATGACGTGAGCACTGTGCTGGCTTACTGATGACTGGCTCGAGTGATCTTACAGTCTCTGCTGGTCTTTCGGCGGGGAACTCCCACAAATTCCATCGGTTACGGTTGTGCAGGTAACCGACGAAACCCCAGAAATCCAGTATACGCAGCCCGTCCACCTCTTGCTGCGGCACGGGTTCGTCGAGACATTCATTTAAATAATTCTTCAGTTCCGAGTCACTGAGGTCCAGGCCATGCGAAAGTGACCAGAAAGTTTGCGCAAAACTGCGAACAGGTTGCCCCTGTTGCCGGAGGGAAGTCAGGTCGGCGAGTGCGTTCCACCATTCTTCCTCCGTGGTGGGGGGTGAAACGTGCACTCGGACACTGCTGAGACGGAGCATAAGGACACAGGGAAAACACCAGGGAACTCGGGAAATCACGGGAAAGAGGAATTGCTGCTGGATCCTGAAGTGGTCGTTCGTTCTGTCACGGGTGAGAACCAGGTAAGACAGGATGAAGCGAGATGCGGATCCAAATGCAGTTTATTCCAATATATATACAAGTAAATAAGCAAAAACAAGAGCTAGAGAACACACAAGGGACTGACGACATCTAACAACTAACGACCAAACAAGAATGAACAGGCAGGGTATAAATGCAAGACAATGACCAATGACAGAGCAGAAACAATCAGTAACCAAGACAACACACAAGGGGAGAAGCATGATCACAATGAATATCCATGGTAACAAACAAGGGGGCGGATACACTAATTAACACAGGGAGCTACACTAGGAACAAGGATATACATGAACACAGGTTAAACACAGGTACACAGAGACAAAGCATAAACCAAAACACAAGTATTACAAAACACAAGAATAACAGAACACAGGGACACAGGGGGCACTACGTTACAACAACTGTCATTAAGTGTCATTTTTTCAATTTTGTCATTTTTATTGCAAAGATTACATTGTTTGAGATGTCTTTGTTATGACAACTTGACATTAACCCATACATCATAACTTGTCATGACAACTTGACATTAACCAAGACAACATAACTGACCACTTTTTACCAGTGATACAAATTAAATTTGTCATTAAAATGTCATTAAGTGTTAATACTCTGTTAAATAGTTTTATAACAGCATCATGAATATTCTTCACTTCATAATGTTTATTTGACCGAGTATTAATAATATTTGACATAGTATTAATGACATTTAAATCACAGTTTAATGTAATGTTAACCCACAAAGCTAGGTAGTTTCTTAAGTTGATAATTATTGTTTATGATTTATAACAAGTTATGGTGTATTGGTTTGTGTGTCAAGTTGTCATAACAAAGATACCTCAAACAATGTCATCTTTGCATTAAAAAATGAGTAAATGACACGTAATGGCAGTTGTCATAAATGTGCATAAAATCTTTTTCATGTTCATGACACATGTCATGTTAAGATTATGAAGGTGTCATGTCAGTCTTATGCACACCCCTTCAAGTAAAGTGTTACCAATTTTTTTCTAGATTTTTATTTCCTGCAGGGCACAGGATTTTAATTTGTATTTGAAATCCATTTCCATGTATTTATGCCCATCTCTGACCCTGGGCTACCCAGGATATTGATGGACTAGCTGCATGTCTTCCAGCATACCTGTCAAGTTTTGGATTTGAAAATAAGGGAAATTTTTTCGGCGCCCACCGCGAACAGTCCCACCACCAACCCAAAACAAGCTCCAGTATTCCTTACATTTTAAGACTGGTGAGGGCCGGATAATATTTTTTAAACCTAAGTGCTGATAATTGTGTTAAAATTAACTAAACAAACTAATTCATTAGCAAGAAAACTAGTGAAACACACAGCTCTGTAAAAACTACATTTCATAAGTCACACTCACACTGTGTACATACTATACACACAAATTTGCATCTGTACAAAACCCAATGGCCTTAGGCTGAAAAGCCTTATTTTAACTTCTTTTGCATTATACCTTAATGCCAAAATTATTTATAAACCATTCACTTTTCTTTGTAATGAGAACAGTCATTTAGAAAATGAAAATGCTAGATGGGGCAGTGGCCCAAACCAAAAAGGGCACTTAGACAAGTGATTACAAGTAATTATAATGGGAAAGTATTTCCAAGAATTAAAGTGTACAGTAGATATTCAATATGATTTATCTGCTGGCTTGATGGAGCTTTGAATCAATGTTTGCAATGTTGAACTGCCTTTACCAGCCTCCCTTTCTGTTCTCTGTCTTTATTTTGTGAAGGCATTGGTGTTTTTTGTATTTTTTGTCTACAAAGTGTGCCAACAACAGCAAATTTAGTGTTTATGTTAGCTTAGATCTGACCGGGAACATTTAATTCATTAGACAAGCATTGAAACGATAATAATGTGGATATTTTGTTGCTGTTTGCTTGCTAACTTGTTAGCACTTTTAGAACACCGACAGTAAATCATTTACCGAAGAAATACGTAAACAAACTTCCAAATTAGTAATTCTGCGGTTTAACAACTGATATAATGTAATAAATCTACCTGTTAATGCAACAAACTTCAGACAGAAACTGTCGTCTTCGCTCTCCAGGCAGAGAGTGCACACAGAGATGCTGCGGAGCGGGTGGGAAAACACGAAGTGGATTAGCGGGATCAGTGGATCTTTAGCGATCTGGGATTGGGACTGTTTTTTTATTACTCCGCCCGGGCATTATTATTAAACGCAGGTTAAAATACGGGAGATTTACGGGAAAATACTAATACGGGAGGACGGCGGGAAAGAAGGGTAAAATACGGGACTTTCCCGGCCAAAACGGGATACTTGACAGGTATGCTTCCAGAAATACATTAAGGGGCCGGAAAAAATTTAATAAAAGTTTTTGAGCAAAAGACTACATGCTGGCGAAGTGTGAGGGAACGACCAAGCTGAATGAACTCTTGATCAATGCTGGACAAAGAATCGCAATTGACAATATTAGAACACACGAAATTGCTTTTGATCCCTACAGAATGAACATGTGGGCAACACTATGCAGAGAATACCCCATGCAGACTGACCCAAAGATGCTGAGGGGTGATCCGATTGGAGAAACAAAGAATCCAACAGCATATGTACAAGAACAGCTGAAGCGGTGGCGTGAAGAACTGGAGAAAGACCCAGAAAAAGACTTTAATTCTAGCTGCACTGTCTGTTCAGGAACACAATAGTGGAAGCTATGCCACCACCGGTTAAAACCTCGAAGATATGGTTGGACTGAACTCCAAAACACACAAGGAGTTCTGTGATCATGTTTCACATGCAGTCGAGCAGCATCGAAAGTAGATGTCCCGATCCAATATTATAGATCGGTATCGGGCAGATCCAGGCTTTTTAGCTGGATCGGATCCAGAACCGATGACATGATCGATCCAATTCCGATACTGAGCATTAGCCATGGTTGTTACTGACAAGCTATTAAAAGGACAAAGTATTATAAAAGCACCATAACTGTTTTATGCACTATATTCAAAGTCTTTTAATACACTCAATAGCTTCAAACTCAGTAACCGTTTTTGGATTCTCAGTCGGCGAAAAACATCCTCTTTTGCGCCTTTAAGGCATTTCCTGGAGATCCGCATAGATATGTATAAAGGCTAGATGCGTTATGGCGGAGTCTCTAACGTCATCACCTGGCGGCCACTTAACAGGCAGCCTGCTCACTTGTAGCATTGAGTTTTAATGGTGCAGGTACTTTTAAATGACCATAACTTGCTCAATTTTCTACCAATTTTCAAACATGTTGGTTTCTTACAAACTTTTTTTGTATAAGAATGCAGTGTCATATAAACATCAAAGATGTACCTAACAAATCAAATTAAGCAAGTTATGGTCATTTAAAAGTACCTGCACCATTAAAACTCAATGCCACGAGTAAGTGAGCGCCCTGTGGTAAGCTGTCAGTGAGTGCGTTTACATGCACAGTCTTACGCCGATTATGCTTAATAAACTGATAACACGTGGGGTCATGTAAACGCGTAAATCGGTTTTCTTTAATCGGGGAAAGCCCATAAACGGCGTTAGCAAAAACCGATCGGCACAGGTAGTTTTTTGCTCATTACGCCGATTTCGCGTGGCATGTAAACAACTTAACCGGCTTTCTCACGGTTTTGTCCATGTGCACATGTCTCCGCGTATGAAAATAAACGTCACACGCGAAGTAAGCGCAAAGTAACGCATAAAAGTCTCCGCTCGACTAAAGCAGTTGGCAGAAAAACTGTTAAAATAGCAGCTCATGTTACATTTACAGGTTCTGCAGACACGAGAAGAGATACAACAGTACAACTTTAGACAGATATGCCGTCGACTTTTTGAACGACTATTGTGTACTATAGGTGGTGACGTCACTGCCTGCGAGAAAACTGATAATTCTGCAAGTCCCATGTAAACGCAGTTGTCTGCATAGGCGGCTTATTGATTTGCATGTAAACCCATGAAAACAGTTTTCTGTAATAAGCAGATTTTTGATAGTTATCCGCTTATTCTGTGTGTGTAAACGTACTCAGTGTCTACCAACCACACCTTTTTTGCCAAGGTTTATGCATCTGATAGAAGACAAACTGTGCCATTTCTCTAATTAGGTTGCAAAATACACTTGTTATGAATGTACTTTAATAGAAAATACTTTTTTCCAAACTATGTGTGTTGATTTGTTATATACACAAAGTTATTACCCTTGCTTAACAATTTTTGTAATAACCAGTTTTTCCGGACCTAAGAAAATGAGAATTCAGATTTGGACATTTGAATGTAAACTTTGGGAACCCCTGAACTATACTTTTCATTTTGGAAAAGAGGAGAAAGAAGAAAGTTGTGTGCACCATGGTTTCGGCAGGAGTAGTGGATGGCCATAGGTCTGTTAAAAGCCAACAGGTACAATCAAACACAACAGGTAAGTACTGGTAGCCCTTCGCGCAGGCACTCTTCAGTTTTTGGTAGCCCGAAATGAATGCAAGTAGCCAGCATAAAAATAAATTACTTTTAATGTAGAATATTGAGACAAAACATATACGTGAGGATAGTAATGATGACTGACAGGACGAAGTTGGAGGATTTTGCACAACAAATCCATTACAAAGCAGTACGGATTGCTACTTGTACTACGGCTTCGTGCAATCCCGAAAGTGAACGTAAAACTCGAGCGCGCGTTCAAACGCAATTTACATACCCGATGACATCTAAATCTGTGAAATAATTAGGGATGCACCGAATCCAGATTTTTTAGGTTCGGCCGAATCCCGAATCCACCGTTTAAGATTCGGCCGAATCCGAAACCGAATACCGAATCCTACTCGCATCCTTATTCCAACACAGTAAAACACATTAATGAAGTAAAAAACGTCCACAGCAGTGTATTTTTCATTTTATTTAATTTTAATTGTACATTATGCCAGGATGACAAGTTGGAAAAACTATTTTGACAATTACCATAAGCCTATGCATAATGAAAGCGATGCGTTGCGACACGCTCGTTTTTCCAATAAGCAAGCATCTCCGCGCTGAAAACTATATTTAACTTTGAGTGAGAAGCTCCGCTCGTCAATGTCACAGTCTTCACACGGCCGTCCAATTACAGTGGAGCAGGGGCAGGACATTACCACAGCAACCAACCGGCTCACAGCTGAAGCGTCACAGCTACCAAGCACTCGGCTGAAAAACAGCTGGCATTTGGGGTCCTCAAGGCGTTTTCAGCGGTGTTTAAAAGTTTTGGTGTGTCCAGCTGATCGAAAGAAAAAGCTCATCTCCACGTCAGCACCCGATGTGTGTAATCAACGGCTGCGTGACGTCGACCAGCGTAGCGCAAGCCTAGGGTTCGGTTCGGTGGAAAAAAAATCTAGGATTCGGCCGAACCCGAACCCCGCCAAAAAGCCCAGTATTCGGCCGAATCCGAAACCGAATCCTGGATTCGGTGCATCCCTAGAAATAATGCATAAGCATTTATATTTTTCCTCCCTATAAGTCAAGATAGCCCGACGGGCATGGTGGCGATGCATTTTGATAGCCCGACTGCAACGCACAATAGCCCTCGGCCTATTTTCGATTCCTGACAAAGTATTCGAGAAGGGTATTCCTGCACAACTGGAAGCTGCAGTTTTATGACCGCAGTTTTATGACCGCAGTTCTATGACCCTACGTTTTTGTGACAGCACCAACTATCGAACTGGCAGTGTTGCGAACTTGGCGACTTTGTCGCTAGATTTAGCGACTTTTCAGACCCCTTTAGCGACTTATTAGCGACAAATCTAGCTACTTTTTCTGGCATTGTTGGAGACTTTTTGGAGACTTTGACTTGAAAGCACTTATCATTCAGTCTTCTCAACGAGCAGCTACCGCTCCTTCCGTGGGCTCCACCCCCATACCAAAGCACTCACAGGCGGCCTCGTGCAGCAGAGTCTCTCCCATCTGCAGTCAGGGCAGGAGATTATGCTCATCTCTTCGCGGCCAGACGGCAAAATCCTGTATGCGGGAAGCCGGTGTTGTGTCGAACTCAGTTCCCCCTATGTTTCCCTTTAGTGTAGTGCTTTCATAGCGTTTTCATCACGTTACATTTAGAAAGATTAAAGATTTGAATTGGTTATACTAAAAAGGCATAATATCATGTATTTTATAATACAATTTATTAAATATTTCATACATTTGACAGTTTTCTATTAGGGTATTTCTTTTACAATACAGCCTGTCTTTTTCTTTTTTTTTCCTTTACTGGTTGTTTTAAAAATGTAATGTTTGCATACATAATTAAATAAATATTATACATATAATATGATTCATACTGTAAAAATAGTTGACTTACCATTAAGAACAATACAGATGCATTACAGAAATGCACACATATACATCTCAGTAGCCATTAAAACTTTAAATATATAAATAATAAAACCTATAACGTGATAAAAACGCCATAAAAACACTACACTGACGGGAAAAATAGGGAGAACATAGGGGGAACAGACTTCGACAAAACACCGGAGCTGCCATCCCGCGATGACTTACATTTATGGCGGGATATAAATAAATGGTCTTTTAATAAAATAAATCAATGTACAAAAATAAATGTGTTTGAGTAAGCTGAGCAGCAGCACATTCAGAATAGACAAAATGTACGGAGCTGACACGTTAATGAGCTATACACCTACAAAACAACGTTTCCTCTCACATATCATATTAGAAATAGTAGTGAGATTACTATATTGATATAATTATGTACAAACGTTATTACAAACTAAACCACCAGGGCCCCAGAACTGCGGAAGATCGGTAGGTGGCGCTGTCACAAAAACGTAGGGTCATAGAACTGCGGTCATAAAACTGCGGTCATAAAACTGCAGCCTCCGGTTGTGCAGGAATATACTATTGAAGTATTCAGCTAACCAAGGCTGCACGATATATCGAAAATGTATCGCTATCGCGATAACTGTGTATGCGATATGCATATCGCAGGGAGCTGCGATAACTTGCATTTATTTTGCGTGTCTATCATTTGTGTGTTGCATGCTTAGATCGTCCAAATTACACCAATCAGAAGGTGGTTCCCACACACTTACTTTACTTGGGCGGCTCTCTCAAGTATATTAACAACTGCCCACATATATTTAGCATCAAATTTTGTCTTTTTTGTCCGTGATAATTACATTATGCGTGCGAGCACGTCGTGTCTTTTCTGATGAATTCGCTGTGCGTTCGCGTGCTTTCTGTTTCTCGATGAATTAGGTGCGACGCAAAGCTCAGTGTCACATTGAATCATTGTATCCTTCCATGTTCCTGAACTTGATCATAGTTGTATCCATTCGAGGCCTTCACGGAAGGACACGAGTCTATATTTAGAAAGGTCAGTTGGGTCCGAGTCGGTCCCATTTTAATTAAGGTACCGGGTCTGTTTAAACCCAAGTCGATCAGAGACGGCCGTGAAGAGTCAGCCAGACTCAGCGCTAACGCACTATAGCGCATGTGCAGTGTCAAGCGTACCTCCGGTTTCTATGGCGATGAAAACTGACTCTTGTTTATATAAAGTCACGGCCACGCGCTGCACTTTCTTTCTCCCATGTTTATAGTATTATTATCAATCAACCGTCTTTTTATATCTAAAAGGTTTGCTACAAAGATGGCAGCAAATAACCAATGTTAATGCCAAGCCCATTGTACTGAACGAGCAGCTAAAACTGTCAAACAGTCATTATGTAAGCTGAATCTACATACTTTATATAGAGTATACTTTTGAATCTAAAATAATTAAGGATTAAGCTCTTTTAATCTGCAACAGAGGAATAGAAAGAGAGGCACTTTTACTGCTTCTACACAAACCTATCAACTTTATAATCTTTAGACCTATTTATAATCCATAGACCTGCATTGTGTATCATTAATATACTATAAATTTTATTGTATAAATAAACACCTTTCTACACCTTTCACAATGTTAATAAATCCATTTAAAGGGGGTCATATTCACAAGTTCATTCAGCTTTGTTCATGTCAAAGAGAAAGGAAAGAGAGTTTGGAGTGGTTGGATTTATGAAATTAATATAAATATTCAATAAATCAAAGTACTGCGTTATGGTCACACATTACTAGTTTTTTGTCACATGTATAGCATATTTTAATTAAATCTTTAGAATATGCATTACCTCTTTATTTCATTACATATCTAAATGCTAAAATAAAAGCAAATAAAAAAGAATTTCTCTAAGTAAGACATATCGCAAGTATTGATGTTACGTTTGACACCGAAGCTTCGATGCTTGCTTCAGACTCGAAAAGTCCTTGCAATGAACCACTGCTTCGGAGCTTGTATCGTTACGTCACTAGTCACGTGAAATACGACGTCTGAAGCAAACACACTGGTTCATTTCTCTAGTGAACCACACGACTGCTTTGATAGCCCAATCCGGCGTTGACAGGTTTGAAACTGGCGGCTTTATTTTCCACACAAGTGAAGCCAAAGCATAGAAAAGCTTTCTAAACAATTTTTGTGTACTCCAGCATCATCTGTTTCATGTGAGAGAATATTCTCCAAAGCTGGTGAATGAATTTGTTAAAAAAAGAAAGAAATCGCCCACATCACCAAATGTATAGCAGGCTATATTATAAAATTATTAAAAAATATAAAATTATATTATAATTAATATAAAATTATATTTCGGAATAAAACCACAACATTTAATGAATACCCTCCTCCACATTGTCCAAGCCCTGTCCAGTTGCCCTCTGCCACATTATAAATACATTTTTAAATACATAAATGTCCAGTTATAGTAAGTTGTAGAGTGCTGTATTTTACGGCTAAATATTCACACACAAACACATCTCATGTTCAATGTTTTATTGAGGGTTTTAAACATGAACACAGTGTCAAAGCTCTGACAGCCCAAATGGGGCTACTCGAATTGCTTTGTTGCATTACATTTACTTCACCAGCAGATGGTGGTGTGCATTTTCTGTTTGAATGAAGCTTCGAGTAATGAACCATTTTCGACACAATTGTATCGGAAAGCAATAATGCTTCGAAACGCTTCATTTGGCCATCACTAATCGCAAGGCATATCGCCATCGCACCCTCCAACAGAACTATCGCATATCGCATATTTTCTCATTATCGTGCAGCCCTACAGCTAACCACCAAACAATGCTCAAAATATCAACAGAACATCTTCCCAAACACATATCAAGCTTATTTCAAAACATCGAAAGCATAAACACTCAGAAAAAGTAAAGTTACCTGGGAAAGGAAAGTGCAAATAAACAGGTCCCTGGCATAGACCTTTCTCACAACTTCCGTATTTATGACCGGAAATAAGCAATCGTCACGTAAATCTACTTCCGCAGTCATTGCCATAGATATGTATTTGGCTAGATGGCTCGTCCGCGCTGCTGGCCAATGGAGTGCAACGTCCGCATTTTGGCGGCCATCTTGGGGCGGGGCGCTCGCTCACTCGTGGCATTGAGTTTTAATGGTGCAGGTACTTTTGAATGACCATAACTTGCTTAATTGTTTACCGATTTTCAAACGGTTTGGTTTGTTATAAACTTCAAAGATGTACCTATGACACTGCATACCTATACTAAAAATAAAAAATAAATTCATGAAACATGTTAAAACATCCAGTATTATAGCCACGTTAATAACGTTTGTAAAAATCCAAACCGTTTGAAAATCGGTAGAAAATTGAGCAAGTTATGGTCATTTAAAAGTACCTGCACCATTAAACTCAATGCTACGAGTGAGCGAGCGCCCTGTCGTAAGATGGTCGCCAGGTGATGCCGTTAGGGACTCCGCCTTGAGCCATCTAGCCTTTATACATATCTATGGTCATTGCAATGTAAAAAGCCGTATCTGTTCCTGGTTTGAAAAAACACGGTCAAGCTAGCCGCGATTCAGATTCTGATGCGCGCCTATGTTTACGGTAATTTCGTTTGAAGTTGTCGTCATACACTGCTCCGGGCGTCTCGCTCGCTCGCTCTTTCACTCTCCCCCCCCCTCTCTCTGTGCGCGCGCGCGGCTCTCTCTCTCTCTGTGTGTGCGTGTGTCTGTGTGTGTGTAATGTATCTATGTGTTCACTACTCACTGGGTTAATATTTAATATTTTTCCTGTAGATCACCTATGGTACGTCTCCTTTATATTACCCTACATTTAAACTTGTAAAATAATTATTTTTAATTTACTAAAATATAATGAAATACCAGCAAGTTTGTTATTTAACATTCATACTTTGTGCTAAAGTGTACATGTTGTACACTACAAATATACCAATTAAAGGTACACTGTAAAAAATAAATTGTTGGCTCAATGAATTATTTTTTAGTAACTAGTTCCACAGAAATTTTAAGTTCACTCAATTTCTGTCACCAAAGTGTTACCTGGATTGATGTTTTTTAGTTGGCCCAAATTTGACTCAAATATAAAAAAGTATGTTGGCTCAATTAGCTTTATAGTTCATTCAACTAAAATGTTTTAAGCAGTTGAATCTTTAAAAACTTACAGCAAAGACTCTGTCAATTAAAATTTAAATATTCACTCAATGTATTATGTGTTACTTCAAGTAATATTTATTATTTGGGATTTTTTTAATAACATTTTTTAAATTATTTTGTTGTAAACAAAATAATTAACTTCAGTCACATAAAAACAAAAGCTTTTTATTCACTTATTCACTTATCATACAGACTGAACTTAAGTCTTCTTTAAATAGAGGGCATAAAACAGTCCAAAAAGCCTCCAAAGTCAGTCAGAACATCTCCAGGGCCATTTAGGAGACTTTCCTCAGCCAGTCCAAGCGGAGACTGTCTCGCTATGTCTCGGGTCTGCCTCTCACATCATCTCCGCTCTGGTTTGATAAACAGAGGAATATAAACACACACACATACATAAATAACATGTTTAATATAATAACGTTTGACGGTGAAAGACTTTATTCCCTAAATAACGTTAATGTTAGGCCAAATTTCCCTCAGACATCACACATTAAACACTATTGGGCGGTTTTCTCGGACAGGGCTTTTCACTGACTAAAATAACTTACTGACATCTCTTAACATATGAGTGCTATTGTTTTGTCTCAAAATGCACGCCAGTATTGTATTTTATAAGGTTTGTTTGTAAAAATGTCCCAATTATAATAAAGTTCTAAACTCTGTCCGGTAAACCAACCCTATAGGTATGTGACAAAAAAATATAAATACTAGAAAATTCATATATAATTATATATGAATGCTAGATAATAAAAAGAACTTTAACATGGTTTTTAAATTATTAAAATCGGATAATTATTAAGAAAGTTATGGAATTTTTTAACTCGAAAATTAGGGGGCATTTTTGTACCCAATTAAAACGATAAAACTATGAAAAACTGTGACCTCTTCCGCTTGACAAAACACTTTAAAATATCATAACTTTCTCATTTCTTGGTCTATTTGCATAATTCAAACACCACGTTGTAGGTAATTAAAAGCCCAACAAGATTAAGATGACATCTTTTTAAAAGATATATAAATAAATATGTTATTATTTTTGATTAACCACTAATTAATGAAACCGAGAGCATCAATCCACGCATATCTTTCCATATGAAATCAAAGCCCTCTCAAGTAAAAGCTATATTTTTATATATTAAAGAAACATTTCATTGTTTCTTTAATATTTCTTAATTGACTAATAATGCTGGGGAGCAATTTAAATGGTCAGATATTATTAATACATTAATTGATGATTATGTTATTTATCATTAAAGCTCACGTAACACACGCTGTTTCTGCATTTCTGATATTAATCTGGAGTACCTATGGAGTAGTATGACATCCTTTATATCTCTGAAGAGTCTTTAGTTTAATCAGATTTATAAAAGAAAGATTAGCTTTAACGAATCTTTCCGATAACGTACGAAAAAATGAAGAAGGAGGAGTTATAACACGGGAGGAGCGAGTAGGAGTCATACAACACTATACAACACTGTTTTAACTTATGATTCACTACATGTTCGTGTGATTTATATAATATACACGCGCCTATTTCCAACATAAGACAGAAGTCTTACTTACCACGTGTAACTCGTCATGACCCGGTTCTGAAAATTCACCGCATCAAACGCACACGCAAAACTCCGCTGCTAATCCGGATAATAAACTATATCCATTGTTTCCATAAGGCTGGATGTCTTCTCCCTACATCCAAAAACACACTTCTTCTTGTGCCATTGTTGACTTTTGAAATTAAACAAGGCTGAGTGGCGTGATAAGCTGTTAGCAAGCTCTAGCGTCTCCCGCTGACTGACGGCTGGGCGGGGTTTTCCGGGGGAAGTTTTCCGGCGGAAGCCCATATAAAGAAGTGATACGTATCGAAAACCCCTGAAACGTCAGTTAGAACCGTAATCGAAAAAAATTAGCCGAAACTTGTACGAACCCTGGCGAAGTGCATTCGGCACAGAAATACTCTGAAACACGCCCAACTGAATTTTTGACACTTTGCCTACGTTTAGCATGAGGAAACAACTCTATAACTGTGTTAATAAGTCAGAATGCTTGAAATACCATTAAACCCCCCCCCCCCTTTAATAAATCAATAAATGCATGCATGTTGCATGCATGTATTTATTTATATGTTTGACAGAATTATGCCAATAATGTAATCTAGAGATTCTAATCCTTCGTTCTGTATGATTACTTTGAAAAATAATGCACGGATTGATGAAAACTGAGAAGTTTTGGAAGCCAATGATTGAATGGGCGATACTGCTTTTGACAACAACGTCACTCGCGGATCTTAAAAAAGCACATGCGAATGTTACAATCAATCCCAAACTTTACCTAATTCAAGTTAAATGTATATTCTATCAAAAGTATTTGGTTTGAAACAAAAAAATACTCGCCTTCATAGAGGATTTCAACGCCAAA
The DNA here is from genome assembly GCF_027580225.2 of Misgurnus anguillicaudatus. Lineage (NCBI taxonomy): Eukaryota > Metazoa > Chordata > Actinopteri > Cypriniformes > Cobitidae > Misgurnus > Misgurnus anguillicaudatus. The sequence continues at coordinate 10,784,474 of NC_073350.2, forward strand.
CACTAGAGAAATTTTGCTTCGCTTATAACTTTCTTCTTACGACAGCTATCTTGGAAATTCGAACGTGAGAATCAACGTGAGGAAGTAATTTATGTCACTAGTATATGGGCTATAGAGGTATTCACAAAGCAAAGATATGACAGATTTCCTAAGTCACCAACGCGTCTGGCGCTGAATACCTGCTGGGAACACAGCCGTGGGAACAAACCGCTCGTGCGTATTTACCTTATTCCGCCACGCCCCTTTTTAATTCTTCGCTCTTCCGCATTTTGTCAACCGACTTCCGCTGCTAATATGGCACAGTGCATTCGGTGGTTAGAAGATTGTTTGTAGTTCACTATAACTTTAGCGAAATGACAAATATCGCTACTGCTATAAATGTTTTAAATTAGGAGCACGGTTAAAACTTCATACGACGCTCGGATAATCTTATATTGTCCCATCAATCGTCTCGTGGTTAGACGATATGAAGAGGCCGCGTCAACAGGGTTTATACAGAAATCCTTGAGTTAAATTTACTACTTTTTACTACCTTTTTTACTACCTTCAGAATATTTTTTAAAACCATCACGACACTGAATTGCAAGTGTTAATCAGCGACCTTTCTATTATTTACACAGATGTTGACATATATAACATACAAAAAAGAATTAAAGTGAAAAAATTCTTCTGACTGAAATATTTTTCAGGCCAAGTCATATTCCTTTACCTAACACTTTATGTAGGCGAGACCAATAGCATTTTAAGGGGAGATTTTTTTGCCATAAATTCCATATTGAAGTCTCATGTGGCATATAGGTAGCTGTAGTTTGCAGGGCATTTCAGATAAAGGCGAAACAGCTAAATAACTCACTATACTGTATAAAAAGAAAACATGAATATCACCACCTTTAATGAATCTTTTATTAATTATTTATTAATTGTAAATGTATTTATTTTAGCATTTACTAATAATTTTTTAATCAAAGTTGAAACTGTTAACATTAGTGAATGCACCATGAACCACCATCAATTACTGTAATGACATAAACAAGAATTAATTAATGATTATATACTCTATATTTTTCATTGTTTGTTTATGTTATATAATGCATTTACTAATGTGAACAAATACAACTTTTTCATATCATATTATTCAGTACACATAAACAAATAATCCAGAGTCTGTTCTGTTCACACAACAGCTTACAGTCACAGCTCTAATACAGTAACGTTATGTATGAATATAAACCCTGAACGAGTAACTCGAGTTAAACTCGTGTAGAATTCGCACAGGATGTCTGTAACCATATTGACAGTTGTAAATTTACTTTAAATGTAAATTAAATGTACTTTCTCTTAAGACCTAAATGGTCGTGTTTATATGAGGATATTTGCAAAGACGGGATTTTTGAGGCATATGTGTTATTTAAGGCCAATAAAGCGGCAAAAATACTTACAACACAAGCTCAATGAGAAACGAATGCGCGGCTAGAGTGCTCCTCTGACACAGAAACAGCGGACGCACTGTTGTTTGTGTTTGAATGGCTTAAAATCACTCGTTTTTAAACTGCTGTGCTTAAATATATGTACAAATGTTACGTTTTTGTGACCACACGCAAATGCAACTGCAAGAACCGACAAATGGATGACATCAAAGTCGCGCGAGAGCATTTCGGAAGCAGTCTCCTCTTATGATTCCTCGTCAATCGCTCTCAAGGGATTTGGATGTCATCTGCCTTTTGGTTGTTGTGGCGCCACATGAAGTTTACCCACGAGTTAAACAAACCTGTTGTACCACCCACTGGCTATATCAGCATAGCATTAAAAAGCGTGCCGTGGATGATCAGTAACGTGAGAAATCATTTACCCCCAAAATACAGGACCCCTTACATTAGTCATACTGTGCAAAGACACGCAATTACCTGTTTGGATTTCTTAGCCCACGAACTGAAAGGCTTGCCAATCTTCATTATTTCGCTAAGCCAAGTCAATCGTCTTTTACACCTTTATCGATCTTCAAAACATCGGAGCCTTCCTGCATTATAAGTTTGACCATGCTAGCTGAAATAAACTTTTTTACCTCAGCTTAACGTGATACAGTCAGAAAACCCGGAGTGGATCCGGTGCGTAGTGATTACAGAACGCTTACTGCGGAGAGAGGAACGTGATTTGGCTCCACTCCAGGCTTTGATCACATCCCAGAGACGAAAGATCTTTGATTATTTGCCCAGATATGCGGGTGATTTGAACTAATTTCCAGGCATCATAACATTACAAAAGGCAATAGAAAATTTACTACCTCGTCAGATGACGTTTACTACTTTTTACTACTTTTTACTGGCCTTAATTTGGCATAATTTAATTTACTACCTTTTACTACCTTTTACAACCCCGCGGAAACCCTGGTCAAGTAACCTGGCATATTTAATTACCTCGTCCTCTCAGGAGTTGATGGAGCAACATTGAAAATTATTAAAAGTATGTCTACCAATATTTACACAGTGATTTCGTCTTTTTTTATAGCAAATGTGCACCTTAGCCAGTCCAATAACTATTTCGTTTTTATGTGGTGCCATGATAGAATTAATTTGCAAACTTGCCAACACTTATTCCTTCAAATCAGGAGACTTAAATCCTTTTAAGTGGAATCTACAAAGCTCACATATGGTTTAAGAAATTCCTTACAGATAATATCTGATCACACTGTAAAGGTTTATATAACTGCATGACAGGTAACAGCTGATCACATAGTAAAGGTTTAATATAACTGCACAACATCTGATCACATTGTAAAGGTTTAATGTAATTGCACAACATCTGATCACATTGTAAAGGTTTAATATAAATGCACAACATCTGATCACATTGTAAAGGTTTAATATAAATGCACAACATCTGATCACACTGTAAATGTTTAATATCACTGCATGACATCTGATCACATATGAAGGTTTAATGTAACTTTACAACAGGTAAAGCAAGACCACCCTGCAATAAATTAAGACACAGCTTTATCAGAGTCATCAGGAGCTGAACCCAAGTGTTTATCTGGAAGATGTTGGTGTATGTACTGGTAAAGAGCTTGGTGACTGTGTAATGGATGCAATATCAACCCTGTGTAAAGCTGACACAAAGATGGTTGTTTCTCAGCAGAGATGTGTGCATTTGTGCCAGCTCAACACATTGAAGCAGTTTCTCGGACAGGGTTTACAGGATTAGGATTTAATTATATTAGGACATTTTAGTTTTTACAAACAAACCCTACAAAAAAACAAGACTGGTACGCATCTTGTGACAAAACAATGGCACTCATATATGTTGAGGTATGTCAGTAAAAGGTGTTTTTAAATTAATGTAGCTCAAATATGCATTTTAGCTTGGGACCAGCATAAGCCCTGTCAGGGAAACCGCACCATTGTTTTCCCATATCAGATGTAGGTTGCTTCAGGTTGAGTTGTGATTTTAAAGTGTAGTTGTGTGTCAGAGACGGATGGATCCTCCCATTGTGTTTCTGCATCACAGTTTAGGAACATGTTGATTGTATCATCCTCACAGTTGTCCACTGCATCACTACACATCAATGCATCTGTGAAAACAATATAACCATAAACATTTTTATGTTAGTATTTAAAATAAACTTGCATCATGAGAATTAATATATAAATGGCACCCATACTTAAACAGAACAGTGTGTAAGAGAGAGATGCATTAAAAAGAGACAGTAACATTATACACACAGCCTTTAACTTCAGTGTTAAATAATACGTTGTTTAATAGGTCATTATCAATATCTGAATGAGAAATGAACTGACATTCTAGCATCTGAAATCTCAGTAACTTGTAGGAATCACGTGGGCTACTGTAAGAATGCAATGTACTATAATATCTCGTTGTACTATCGTAAATATAAAAATATAGGCGGACAATTAAAACCATTCAAATAGTTGCATTTTATAATCTAACGTTAGTGATCTTAAGTGTATTTGTAGAACGGACTTCACAAATCTAACTTTAGGCGAACGAGCACAAAGTTAGCTAAGATAGCTTACCTGAAACTTGCCACCTTTTCAACACCCGGCGTGGTTTAAAGTTTCCGGAACATCGTAGTCGAACCATTACTTGGGATAAGGGTGTTCCTCAGCTTAAAATTGGTTAGAAAGAAACATAAAGGCGCTCGAGTGAGCTTTTTAAGCTTAACGCGTCGCCTTCAGTCACTGCCTCAGCTGCTCATCGTCTATGCGGCCGGAAGAACGTTGACAAAATGAGCGAAATGGCGCCGCCCTTGTTGTCGTGAAAAATAAGGTGAATATAAAGGCTAGATGGCTCGTCCGCGCTGCTGGCCAATTGACTGCAACGTCCGCATTTTGGAGGCCATCTTACGACAGGGCGCTCGCTCATTCGTAGCATTGAGTTTTAATGATGCAGGTACTTTTAAATGACCATAACTTGCTTAATTTTTTACCGATTTTCAAACGGTTTGGTTTGTTATAAACGTCAAAGATGTACCTATGACACTGCATACCTATACTAAAAATAAAAAATAAATTCATGAAACATGTTAAAGCATCCAGAATTATAGCCACGTTAATAACGTTTGTAAAAACCCAAACCGTTTGAAAATCGGTAGAAAATTGAGCAAGTTATGGTCATTTAAAAGTACCTGCACCATTAAACTCAATGCTACGAGTGAGCGAGCGCCCTGTCGTAAGATGGCCGCCAGGTGATGCCGTTAGGGACTCCGCCTTGAGCCATCTAGCCTTTATATACATATCTATGGCTCTCAGCGCCACCTACAGAGCGGGAGCGTAAGAGCACTTCCTATTTGGCTGTGTTAAGGCCCGGGTATACTTTTTTCCCGCGTCCGCGCAGCTTTCCGAGTATAGTCCCCGCGGCTACACGCGGATGGCCGCGTTCGACACTGTGCGCAATACAAATGATTTCTTATTCAGGTTATTAGTCTAACAGGCTGTCAGGGCAGCACTGATTTGGAGACATTTACAGTACATTAAAACATTAGGATAGGTGAAGAAAAGTAACTGATCCACCATTGCAAACACAGTTTAGAACAAACAACAAGACAACAAAGTCAGGAATCAAACAAACATGCTCCACAGCTTTCTGTTCTTTGAAGAAGTAAAAGTTAAAGAAGAAAAACGATAGTGTGTGTGCAAATGCTGTCTATTTCCTTAGTATAATTGTTTATAGTGGAGTGTCCTGTCTAAATATTTTCACGCGCATGCGCTGTTGTACGCGGTCTCAAATTTTGGGCTGCACGCGGACGGTCCGCGCGGCCGGCCGCGGACCCTCCTGATGACGAAAATGACGTCATGCGGACGGCGCGCATACGCGGACGTCCCTAGTATACTTTCGGCTTTAATGCTTTAAATAAAGTTCGATTTCTTGCAAAAACTGATCGATTTGCTTCATAAGTCATTTTGATTACTTTTATATTGTATATATCTGCTTTGGTAAAACGTCCAGTTGCTGAAACTGAGTTTATGTTCATTCATTTTGGAAATTAAAACTTTAATAAGGAACCACCCTTGTTTATTTTTCTCTGCACAATGGTAAGCGTTAAACCAGCCAGCTGTTTTTGTTAATTAATTAAGGTTTTCCCCATTGCATAAATAATACTTTTTTTTTATATATTTACGTCCGTCACTATGGTTACAGGTGGCGCGTGTAACTAGCATACGGGTTTGAGGTCGGTTGCTCGTTCATACAGGCAGTGTTCTATTTGTGTCTTTAATTTGCTGTCTGAACAGGACACTTCCAGACTCACACCTGTAAGTAAATACGGTTGTCACTCCCGAAATTTTGTTGTGTGAACGCACCACTTTAGGCGAACGAGCACAACGTTAGCTAAGATAGCTTACCTGAAACTGGCCACCTTTTCAACACCCGGCGTGGTTTAAAGTTACCGGAACATCGTAGTCGAACCATTACTTGGCATAAGGGTGTTCCTCAGTTGGCTTAAAATTGGTAAGAAAGAAACATAAAGGCGCTCGAGTGAGCTTTTCCTACAGTCACATTAGCTACAAAAGTGAACGACACCGAGCGACACGCACTCGCTAGTTTCTAAAAGCGGAATCAAAAGTCACTTTAGAGGTATTCTTAAGTTACAAGAACGGTGATTTTGGATTTAAAAGTATTTATTTCTCGATAAAAGTAACAAAATATATGAGATAAAATGCCAAACTTATCAGATATATACATAAATACGCATTTTCCGCCATCTTGAATTATTTTCTCAGACTCGACCACAGACCTACGTCACGCTGCTCCTTCACTCCGATTGGCAGTCGCTTTGTCGCATCGCTCAGCATTTGCATAAAATAGCCTGCTTGTCTATTTTGGCCCCGCCTTGCTCGCGCACCGGCGAGCTCGTCGCTTGTCACTTGCAAACGGCCACTTCCATTGAAAATGAATGGTAGCCTGTCGCTCTGTCTCTGTCGTTTGTAGCTAATGTGACTGGGGGTAACGCGTCGCCTTCAGTCACTGCCTCAGCTGCTCATCGTCTATACGGCCGGAAGAACGTTGACAAAATGAGCGAAATGGCGCCGCCCTTGTTGTCGTGAAAAATAAGGTGAATAGCATGAAGTCGAACACACGTGTAAATTGATCACTAATCTACCAATGTTCAGATATGTTCAACTAAAAATATTTAGTAACGTAGGCTATCATCAGAAATTATCGTTTCTGATTATTGGGGGGCATGTCCCCCTCAACATTTATTGTGCTTGTAGACTGGATGCATCTATGTGAATCTTTAATTCACAATGACTGTCTTGGTCATATCTTCGTATACAAATTTGGCTAGTATGTTTGGAGCAGTTTGTTTCCACAAATCTCTAACCCATGTGTGCATGAGTTAAGCCCACTCTGAGCTGCATGAATTTCGTCAGCACTGGAATCTTCACTCATTGGATGCTGAATCAAATGAGAAACTTGCAACTGGACAACAAAAACACATTACCTACGATGTGTTATGGTCAGAGTGTAAAACAGTAGACATTATTATAAGATCATCACAACCAACTAATCAAATGCAATAAGAAAAGCCTTAAGATGCCACATTACTCAATCATGTTATTTCAGACTTTGTTGGAATAAAGAATAATCAGGTTAAAGTCCTTACCTTGAGCATTTCTGTCTGGAATGAACTGATCTACAAAACATGCTTTAGATCAATTTTAGTTCATAACACAAAGACCAATCTGAGCACAATGCAGTGAACGGGACTTTGGCTCACCAGTATGTGTGACGGCCTGTAGCACACAAACCTCAGATGATGCAAACCTGTCCAGATAAATAATTAATGTGACAAAGATGTTTAACAAGTGCTTTATTTTATTAACAATCAGAGCAGCAAAACTAAGACAAAACATAGTGAATGACACAGGCGACAAAGACATCTTTCATTTTTCTGCATTGCAAAACTGTTTATACAGTAAAAACACCTCCAAAACTACAAGAAAAACAACAAACAGAAAAAAACACTTCTCACCATCTCCCAAGTGCTTGCCAAATCTGTGTAAAAGTTGACATTATTTTCAAAATACTGCCAAATGTATATTTGGGGAAAACGCCAAACCAAACAAGAGAATGTGATGTATGGACTTCAGTTAATACATAAACAACATCAACATGACCCACCCAGAGACATGAGCAGACCCCAAAACATCTCTCTTATATTGGTTAGTTTACACCCAAGTCATTAAAAGTAAACCATCCCCTAAAATCCCATCTTCAGACAGTCATGTTGGGCAGCACATCTCCACTCGTGTGTGTCGTATTGAGTCCACTCTTCATCTCTTTACCGGTTGGATCAGTTTAAGTATCTTGAGAGAGTCAGAAGTCCCATTTTCAACAGGCATAAAGGAGACAGATAAAGAGAGTTTGGTTGTGTGAGTTACACCAGCTGTACAGCAGCGGCCTGAAGGTAACCCTGTAGATACTGAAGAGCCTCCGCTGGCAGACTGGTGCTCACCATAGAGGGCACCTGGTACAGAAAAATACAGTCACACATCAAGCATACACGAATAAGCTAGTATTCTTAATTGTTTACCAACAACTCTGAACAGATAAACTCACTCTTCCAGGACAGGCAGTGGAGAGTTTGTGTAAGGACTGGGCAAGGAGGATTTTGGGATTGCTGACAGCATCTCCGATAGGGTCGTGCTCTTTTTTGCCAGCAAAAGCGAGTTGGGAGAAAGCGGTCTGGTATCCTGGTGTGTCCTCTATGTCTATGAAGTGCTCATCGTCTGGGATGCTGTCGTCTTCTGGTAACTCAAATAAACCAATCAGAGCCTGCAGCAAAGGAGTCCTAAAGAGCAAAACACAAACCATGACTTATTTATTTTAAGATGAGAATCAGCAGGGAACTGATGACACATATTGATGTTTAGGTCACAAAACAATAATTTTGTGATTTTGTTAAGTGTGCTAGCATCTGGCTGTGTAAACTAATGTAGCTCATGGGCCATCTGGATTGTATAGCCTTTGAACCTTGACTTGGGGTGTACTCACACTTTCCAAACCGAACTGTGCCCGATAGGGCTGCAACGATTCGTCGACGTTGTCGACAAAAATCGATAATAGAAATAGTCGACAATGAATATCATTGTCGAAGTTGTCGCCAGTTATGTTTTTCCTGCCGAGTGAGGTATCTCTCTTCATTACAATCTCTGCCGAGAGTCGCACATGCGCATTAGCTTCTCTGCTCAGCGATAACATACAGAAATGGCAGCATCCAACGCAGCAGCTGCACGTACCAAAACATCTGAAGTTTGGGAGCATTTTAGCCTGGATACGGCGAATAAAAAGATTACCTGCATGGTTTGCAAAGCAGTCTTTGCGTTTCACGGCAGCACCTCGGTCATGCATGAACATTTAAAGAGAAAGCACGTCGGACAGTTGAATGAAACAGAGTTTGACTCGCCTCGGTAAGATTTTAATAACATGGAAGCCAATACGTTTTGTTTTGGATGTACATTGTACATTTTATAAGCGTATTTTCGCTTTAAAATAAATAAATAAATAAAGGATTTAACGTTATGCCCGACTGTGCCTGACAAAAGTATTTTAAATTAAATGCATGCAGTCTGAAGAAGAGAGCCACCATGGACCCCTTTCTGCAAAAGCAGCAGACGTGCACCCCACAACAGCCAAATGCCCTCACTGAGTATATAACTCTGTTTTTTACATTTTCAGAAATCTCGTTTTTTGGTTGTGCATTCAAATTAATATCAATTCAACTCAAGTTGGTTTGTTTTGAATATATATATATATATATTAAAATAGCTGTAATACATAACTTCGTTTTGGTAAAATCATAGTAGCTGCAATTATTAAAAATTTAAAACTTGTTTTCATTGAATGTAAAAAATTTTCATTGAAGTACCCCCTTCTTTCATGTTTACTATCATTTTCCACAGAATTAAAGCAATCTCATGCTAAATTTTAGAAAAAATTAATAATTATTCGATTAGTCGACTAATCGTTTCAATAGTCGGTGACTAGTCGACTATTAAAATAGTCGTTAGTTGCAGCCCTAGTGCCCGAGCATGCTTAACCCCCAAAGCCTGGTTAGTCTGACTAATGTTAGTTCTCTGTACCATGCCCAGTTTGGATAATTGCGCCCTGGCCCCCTTGCAGAGGTGCACAAGAGCAATCGCGCCGGATCAAAGGGCGATACAGCAGTTAATCTGGCTTTGTAAAAAGCGTCATAAGCGATACCAATTAAGCAATATGACAGGCATTGTGAGTGGGCTGTGTGTCATCATGTCCCAAACTAATCAAAATAAAAAGCCAAAAACCTGACTTTACAAGGGTTCCAGGGTTGAGAGAGCGCTTTACTTCCTGTTTTCTTTTACACAATCACATCCTAATCATGTGTGTGTGTGCTGTACTTTGCTGTCTGTATAAAATGACCTTGGTTTCTCCTATCTAGACTTGGCGATGTACAGAATAATATTGTCTATGCATAATGGCATCTGCTCTTGATCATTAAATGTGATTTATAAATAATGTAGGTGATGGCTGCACTTGTGAAACTACTGTCAGCATTTACCAAAGATACCAGGGGTGCAAACTCATAAGGAGTGAAAAAGGTTACAAATACACAAGCTCTCTCTTCCTCTCTGTTCTGCTCACACAGCAGTTTACAGTCACAGCTCATGTATGAGATGTACAATATACAATTCCCTGATCTGGGAGTTAACCTGATCCGGGATTTTACTTACCGCACATCATGTTTTTGTGTCCGTGCAATTTTTGTCAACGCAAACAAACCAGTGGGCCTTTACTTGTTGGCTAGTAACGGTTATTCAGACATAAAAGCAAGAAATGTGCAGATGTGGCACAATTTGACTATTAGGGGTGTGCAAAAAAAATCGATTCACTTTTTTTTGTAATGCCGTGTTACTATTGTCCTGAAATGAGTTTATCTCAGTATTCCCATAGATGGCGCTGCGTCATATTCACACTGACGCCCGCACACTCTTGTCACAGTCTTTCCCACACATTGCTGCTGCAGCGCTGCCCAGTTATATTAACAAGTGCCCAAGTATATCTGGCATCAAATTTTGTCTTTTTTGTTTTTACGTGATAATGACACTCTTTAATAATGACATTTTGTGTGCGACATGATGAGTTCGGTATGCGTTCACGTGCTCTTTGTTTCTCAATGAATTGAGATGCGACGTGAACAAGCTCGTGTGTCACATTGTATCCTTCATGTTTCATGTTTCATGTTTCATGTTTCAACTTGAGCAGAGTTTTAACATTAGAGAACTTGACGGAGCACCCGCGGCCTGTATGGTTCCAGGTTTGTATTCAAAATGGTCAGTCGAGTCCGGGTCAGTCATAGTTAAATTACTTCGGGTCCAAAGTCTGATTATTGGCTCTTTTCTATTATTATTAATAAACCATATATTTTCTAAAATCTATTGCACTGAACGAGGAAAGCTCAAGCTGACTCAATATTTACAAAACGCAAAGCTGTAATGTAAAGTCCCCTGTCAGTGGGACAGCAAGTAGACTTTTGAATCTAAAATAATGAGTGGATTAAAGAGAGACACTTTTCCTGCTTCTGCTCTATCTAATAGAAATAATAACCATTATAACACCAGTCACATTTCTAATCTATAGACCTGCACTGTTTATCATTAATATACTACATTATTGTATTTAATAGAGTTTGATTAAAGGGGTCATCTAATTGCTTCATAACAGTTTTTATTTTTCCATAAAGACAAAGTAATATCAAACTACATTTAATTTGTTGTGTTTCTTTTCTTTAAAATTGTATATCTACTCAGGGGTGCAAACTCATCATGGGTGAAAAAGGTGACAAGACACAAGCGCTCTTATATAAGCGGATACGCGGCTTGCACGCTCCTCTTAAACAGAAACAGGTATATAGCGCATATAGCACTGTTGTCAACGGCTTAAAATCACTTAACTTAAAACTGCGGTGCGTGAACAAATGTTAAGCTTTATGACCACGCGCACAGCAACGTGACGTGGGCGCGTAACCTCAAATGAGAAAATACTACGAGTTAAGTATGTGCACTCAATCTGCAGACTGCTTAAACTTCGACAGCAAATGAGGTGGCTATAAATTGTAAAACATAACCCGCCAAACTGGCTAGTAATTTGACATCGTTACCACAATAGCTGGACATGATTTTCATAATTTAATTTACTGCTACCATGTCACAGACCCCCCTCACCCCTCATTTTCAAAAACTCATCGGATCTAGACGAATCACAAGAATGACCTATTTTGTATCAAAAAATGGCGAATTTCGCCGAAAGGTGACAAGTTTGCACCCCTGATCTACTACAATCAGTCACATAGGAAAAAGTAAACTACATTTACATACTGTGAATCGTTTTTTTTAATCGAGAATCGTTTTTTTTTTAATCGAATCTCGAGCCTAAAAATCGGAATCGAATCGTGAATTTTTCTGAATCGTGCACCCCTATTGACTATATCAATATGTTTACATGCACAAAACTGTGTCAATCAGACTGAATTCAATCAATTTTAATTTTTACATTATCATTTTTACACCAGACATATTGGTTAAAAATATTGGTTATTGGTCTTACTTGATCAGTAATAATTGGTATCGACACCGGCCCTGAAAAATGGTTCACCTCTACTCAAAAAATTTGCCTTTGTAAATACAAAGATTAGTACTGAAAGGTCAAATCTAAATATTAAGAATAATACTAAAATAAACCTGACTGACCCAGATTTAAATGAACTCCATTATGAAACTAAAAGGATATATACTACCCATACACAACTTGGCAAACAGATTAACACAGATGCTACAATGCACAACAGTCAGTCGGTGTGGTGTCTCATACCAGAGTTTGGTGTATTCTGTATCCATCATAGAGGGACACTCGGTGAGGATCTTAATAATGCCCACAGCACAGATCTTCTTCTCCACCTGCCCTGAAACCTTCTGCACCTCAGGAATCACAATCTTCTCCACGACCATACCAAACATCCTGAGGAAAGTAATAGAAAGGCTCAGAAGGCTGTAATGTCTTTAAAAAATCATCAAGTAATATGCAGTTATATAATAATCAGATATAACGTAATGTTCCTGTTAGGGCTGTCACTTTTGAGAAAAATCTAATTCGAACGGATATCGAATATCATGCAATGTATCCGAATATATTCGAATATCTAGGTGCTCCCCCGCGCGCATCAAAAAAAAAAAAACGTAAAGGAGATTCAATTTATTAACAGTGACAGTCATAAACATGGCTGTCTGCATAATTTTTTTTACTTAACAGCAGGTTATCAAATTGAATAACAACGACTCAGAACAGGTGACAACTTAAACAGCAGCAGGAGTAAGGCATATAGCCAAGCCCAAGCGAAATCCCCGCCCGCAGATTTCGGCGGAAAAAAACCGCGGATATAATGCCCTTCATTGACAAGCACACATATCCCACGCTTGAGCCTGTTTGTGATAAGAAATCTCATTGACAACAAGCACACATACATAAACTATCACGCGTGTTTGTAAGCCGTCATTGACAAGTGCATTATCTCTGTGCGTGCTGTTTGCTTGCCCGTTTTCAATGATAGAGAGCACAAACCATTTGATATTTGAGATGAAATTAAACTTACCGCTGAGTTAAGCAGATCTCACTTGACTCTGTCGTCTGTGTGACGCGCCACAGTCTGCACATGATCATTTAAAATCCGTTTACAAGACAAATGCTGTTGTTGTTTAATATAAAGTTTACATTGCGTTGATAAAATTATCTTCATACATGCTAATTTCATAATGCTAACGTATTAACACAAGCTTTTTATTCTGCTACACTATTTAACACTATAAACAATAATGTCATTTTATATACAAACTATAATTCTATCTTGACATGCACATGAGGTTCATGTTGGTCCAATTTGACTCCCTCTCTTGCGCACAGTTGCCGTCGTCGGTCTCACTCTTATCAGCCTCCTTCCTATTACGAGAGGTTACTGTAAAAAATGCGCTAAACATGGCATTTTAAAAACCGGATGGTTTATTTATTGTTCGAATACGGATATGTCACGTCATGTTCGAATGCATATTCAAATATCGAATAAAAAGTGACAGCCCTAGTTCCTGTAGCTTAACTAATCATAGGCTTCATCCAAGTGAACACACATTGTAACACACTGTATGTTGCTTTGGATAAAAGCATCTGCCAAATGCATAAATGTAAATGTAATGTATAACAAAAAAAGGGAAAAAAACTTGCTTTGGCTGAATCTCATCAAAAATCTCCTGCAATGCAATGGCGCCATATTTCACACCATAGAGATTGATGAAGACAAGGAAACCTGTGAAGAGGCAAAAAAGTAACACCATTAATTCTGTATGTTCACAGGATTCGTTTAACTTAAAGGATTAGTCCATTTTCTTAAAAGAAAAATCCAGATAATTTACTCACCACCACCATGTCATCCAAAATGTTGATGTCTTTCTTTGTTCAGTCGAGAAGAAATTATGTTTTTTGAGGAAAACATTGCAGGATTTTTCTCATTTTAATGCACTTTAATAGAGCCCAACATTTAATACTTAACACTTAACAGTTTTTTTCAACGGAGTTTCAAATGACTATAAACAATCCCAAACGAGGCATAAGGGTCTTATCTAGCAAAACGATTATCATTTTTGACAATAAAAATAACAAATATACACTTTTAAAGCACAACTTCTCGTCATGTAGATGTGGTCGTGATGCGCCAGCTGACCCCACGCAATACGTCATGACGTCAAGAGGTCACAGAGGACGAACGCGAAACTCCGCCCCAGTGTTTACAAGTCTTGAGAAAGAGGACCGTTCCTACGTTGTGTTATGTCAGCTGATACTAATTAATGTCTTTGTGTCAGTTTATTGTTTAAAATGGTCCGCAAATGTGCGTTTTATATATGTAACACGTGACCTCCCTACGTCACTACGCATTTACGTTAGGTCGCGCTGGACCGGACTTAGACGAAAAGTTGTGCTTTAAAAGTGTTAAGTGTTGCGTTAAGTATTAAATGTTGGGCTCTATTAAAGTCCATTAAAATGAGAAAAATCCTGCAATGTTTTCCTCAAAAAACATTATTTCTTCTCGACTGAACAAAGAAAGACATCAACATTTTGGATGACATGGTGGTGAGTAAATTATCTGGATTTTTCTTTTAAGAAAATGGACTAATCCTTTAAGACTGTAAGATCACTCACTCTTAACAAACTTTGTCGTTTTGGAGCTCTGTAGTCTCTGAAATAGCAAAATGAAGATCTGCTTCCTGTACTGCATGATGGAATCTCTGCATATAAAGACAGAGAACGAATGTTAAAGAGGAAAAACAGTGTTGTCTCTTTAATTTTCCACAAAACTAAGTCTCTTCTTACGTTGGCATGTGCTCCACGATACTGTTGAGCAGATAAAAGCCTTGGTGGTCATTGGCCTTGGACGCGATGAGTTTCTGGAACACACCAAGAAGACCGGGCTGGAAAGAAAATAAAACGTTTTAATGCAAGATCGTTTTCATTGCATGATGAATATTCAGTCCCCACGAAGCTCACAATCTTATCAGGTGCTGTTGTTGCAATAGAGCCGGCTCCTTTTTCCAGGTAGGCCTGTAGCAGGCGCACCAGAGGAGGGATGTTCCCCGTGCGCTCCCAAAGCACCGGCTGCAACAGGTGAGGAAACAGAGCCATGTAACAGGAGGGGATGGAGCTGGTGTGGATCTCCAGCAGCAGGGACATCACCTGAAAAACATACGGCACGAACTCTGCAGGACAAGAGACAAAGAGAGAAGTTATACATTTGCCCAGAAATGCATTTAATTCTGTGGATCACAAAATCATTTTGTAAAGATTAAATAACACACCCTGCACGTCATTTTGCAGGATCTCCGTGAACACAGGGAACAGGGCCTCTTCAAAGCTGCCCACTGTGGCTGGATTGGCCTTGCAGGTGATCCTGATAGACAGGCACAGGGACTCGAACAGGTAATGGTTGAAATGTGGCTTACTGGGATTCTGTAGACAAGCAAATAAAGTTGAGTAAACATATTCTAGATTTCTTCAAACACATTCCTTTCTTTTTACAAAGATGTCCCATCCTGCCTTTAGGACAAAGTCCTGCTTTGGAAATGTCCCCTTTATATGGATGGATATTTATATGCGTCCCATCAGTGTGTCCAATGCCATAGACTGAGACAAGAACCACATGACTGGACACAGACCAAATTTTTTTGGATGCATTTAAACAAAAACAAAAATAAACCAATTCAACGTGGCTCACCTTGCTGACAAGGAGGAGCTTGTGGGTGAGTTGACCAATGAGGGTGGGGACGTAGGGCACAATGGACTCCTGCAGTAGAGAGAAGGTCCTCATGATGGCTGGACAAACCAGAAAGTGTTTAAGAACATGACCACAAAATACATCATGTAATTTAACTTCTTTCATTGAAGACTGAGAAGGTGACAGAAATATATTTTTTGTTAAACTAATGCTTAAATGTCAGGTATAAATATTGAGCTTTAATTTCCAATAACCCAAACATGGTCAACATGAAATATCTGTACATGTAAAACTCTAAGACTACCTTTCATGATGTACTCATTCTCAGAGGAGCCGGGGATCGCGAGAGCTTTGAACAGATTGTTGAGTAACTGCTCTGTGAAGGGTGCGATATCAGTGGGCGTGATTCTGCAGAACAGGATGCATTTAGATATATTAATGGCAAATGACATCAAATATTGGAAAGAAAGGGTTTAAAGTCTTTAAATGAAGCTCACAGGGTGGAGTTGTTGGGTCCTCTCATGGTGAAGAGTCTCTCCAGTGCATGAGCCGAGTATGTGTGCTGTACTATACTCTCTGCCTGAAGGTGTGACACCAGAAGAGGAACTGCCTCCAACAGCTGCTCCTTAGGGAGCTACAGGAATGAGACACAAGCTTTATCATACCACTGAGAACATTAAGTAATGTCATTTATTAATTGTGTGTAATGTACAACACAGTCTCATTGGGTTAATAAATAAACCAACCTGACTTCTGAAGGTCATAACATACTTGATTGCATCTGATTTTAAAACTGGAAACTCGTTCACTGAGGGACAAATAAGAAAAGTGCTGTTAGTTCAGCTTATTCAATATTAAGGGCCGTTCACACTATGGATGATACTGATAACTCAAAAAAACATTCTTCATCCAAGTAAAGATACAAGGGAAAATTTAGATGAAAAAACTTTCACAAAATTTATTTTTTTAAATGATGAACGATAAACCATTGAGAGCCAATCAACTCCATTTGAATTTAAAGTGCTTGCACATGGCAGATGACACCGTGGAGAAGCTCATATCATTAAATTAAAAAAGTGAAATTGACCATGTAATGTTTTTATTCTTCTACATTAAATATGCCAATAAATAAAATACTAGATTACACAAACTAGATTCACTGTTTAGAGATGCATGAAACGCAGCGTGCTGAGGACATCTGCTGGTTATATTAATGTAACTGCAACACTTATTAGTTAATACAATTAACCTCTTGAAAAGCACCCCCAAACCATTAAAAAGACCTACTTTCACTAAAAGTGTTGTTGTTTACGTAACCATTTAGAGTATAAGCATAACTGTGGTATCATTAGAAAGAAGACAGTTTGAGCTTAATTTTCCATGATTCAAAATTAAAAAAGTTAGAGAGGCTGAAGTACATTGTAATAAAACATTTTAATACTAAAAATGTTAATGATAAATGTGTGTGAAACCTCAAAATGCAATGATGCCAAGGCCATAAGTCTAAAGAAGTTATGTTTCACGTTTGAGGTCAATGGGTCCAAAAATGAATAAAAGGCTTTTGTTTACATGCATACACGTTCGTTCTTATTATTATTTATCCTTATGTTAGTGTATAAAATGCCGTTTCCACACCAGAAAATAAAATGTCACACAAAGATCGTTGGATTCGTCATCTCATTGGCTACACATTCTGTCTATCATTTTTTCCATGAAGTCACTGGAGGAACAATAGAGTCAGATGACATCACAATATTTGACAGCGCAGTTTGGACATTATGTATTATACTCCCACCTACTTTGTAAAACAAAGTTTGAACGCGAGTGTAATCTCATATACAGTGTTACAACCTACATAATCCTCAGATTGTATATTATATTCTATTACAAGATGTTCATGCAAAATCTGATGTAAACAACATGCAATATATCTATATTTCATGGATTATACGCATTTGTGGACAAACACGGTCATTGGATGTATTATATAAGGTGGTTTTCATTAATTATTCACACATCTGAAACAGACTGGATTCGATTTGCGATCGTTATATCAACACAAAGGTAAGACTTCTGAATGTTCATACTTTGCATGTTGTCATCTGGACTTCTGTCACAAAATACATCATTTATGATGCTAGAGCATCTGTATCTCAAAACAGAGACCATACACTGATGTTAAACCCGTAGACCTTTTAAACAATGTATAGTAATGTTAATATTATTTTGTTATTGTTAGCAGCGTTAAAAAAACTGACGTCATCCTGCACCCGAGCTTGTGCGCATCGAGAGGTTAAAGCCAAATATTTACATGAGTACTTCAACATGTGAGCAACGTAACAAGGTAATCGTTATCATCCATTGGGTGGAGGCTAGCTAATATAGTTATCATTATGGCTAACATCATGGTTTAATCCAGTTACAGTAAAGCTCTTCTGTTGAAACGAACACTTTTATTTAAAGGGGGGGTTTAATGGTATTTCAAGCATTCTGACTTATTAACACAGTTATAGAGTTGTTTCCTCATGCTAAACGTAGGCAAAGTGTCAAAAATGCAGTTGGGCGTGTTTCAGAGTATTTCTGTGCCGAATGCACTTCGCCAGGGTTCGTACAAGTTTCGGCTAATTTTTTTCGATTACGGTTCTAACTGACGTTTCAGGGGTTTTCGATACGTATCACTTCTTCATATGGGCTTCCGCCGGAAAACTTCCCCCGGAAAACCCCGCCCAGCCGTCAGTCAGCGGGAGACGCTAGAGCTTGCTAACAGCTTATCACGCCACTCAGCTTTGTTTAATTTCAAAAGTCAACAATGGCACAACAAGAAGTGTGTTTTTGGATGTAAGGAGAAGACATCCAGCCTTATGGAAACAATGGATATAGTTTATTATCCGGATTAGCAGCGGAGTTTTGCGTGTGTGTTTGATGCGGTGGATTTTCAGAACCGGGTCATGACGAGTTGCACGCGTTAAGTAAGACTTCTGTCTTATGTTGGAAATAGGCGCGTGTATATTATATAAATGACACGAACATGTAGTGAATCATAAGTTAAAACAGTGTTGTATAGTGTTGTATGACTCGTACTCACTCCTCCCGTGTTATAACTCCTCCTTCTTCATTTTTTCGTACGTTATCGGAAAGATTCGGTAAAGCTAATCTTTCTTTTATAAATCTGATTAAACTAAAGACTCTTCAGAGATATAAAGGATGTCATACTACTCCATAGGTACTCCAGATTTATATCAGAAATGCAGAAACAGCGTGTGTTACGTGAGCTTTAAAGAAAACCATTTACCGTTTGGAGATTTCAGGTCTACGAGAATGTGGTTCGCGAAAAATTCAGACAGATTCACCAACTCGTTGGCTTGTGTTATTCCATGCTGTAAAACAAAATGAAGTTTATTAGAGTTTTCACAAATCCCAAACTAATTCCACAAAGTGCTTTTATGAATAAATGGAATAATAAATAAAACAAAAACATTATACCAAGCGCTTCAAAATTAAAAGTGTTATAGGTATAGGTCGGTTTTGCAGATTAAAGGGTTAGTTCACCCCAAAATGACAATTTGATCATAAATCACTAACACCCCTGTGTTTTTCTAAAAGTCCACCAATGTCTTCAGAACACATTTCTTTTTTTTTTTTTTTAGATATTTTTGATTAAAACATGGAGGCTTCTGTCCATCCCATTGAATTAATTTCACAATTCTTTTCTCCAGAAAATAATTCAAGACATCGGCATAAAGGTCCATGTTCCATCTGTTGTTCAAGAATAATATTATGAAGCATCAAGAACACTTGTGTGCGCAAAGAAAACAAACGATTTTATTTAACAATTTGTTCTGCAAGATATTCAGTGTGTGTTCATGATCAGACTATGGCGCATGCTGCTGACGTCACCTTTTTTACGCTTTTTTATTCAAGCCATTGTGCAAACATTGTAAGAATACTTAAACAGCCAATGTCAGACTCAGCAGGTGACGTCAGCCATAGATATGTATATAAAGGCTAGATGGCTCAAGGCGGAGTCCCTAACGGCATCACCTGGCGGCCATCTTACGACAGGGCGCTCGCTCACTCGTAGCATTGAGTTTAATGGTGCAGGTACTTTTAAATGACCATAACTTGCTCAATTTTCTAACGTGGCTATAATTCTGGATGCTTTAACATGTTTCATTAATTTATTTTTTATTTTTAGTATAGGTATGCAGTGTCATAGGTACATCTTTGACGTTTATAACAAACCAAACCGTTTGAAAATCGGTAAAAAATTAAGCAAGTTATGGTCATTTAAAAGTACCTGCATCATTAAAACTCAATGCTACGAGCTGCGAGCGCCCTGTCGTAAGATGGCCGCCAAAATGCGGACGTTGCACTCAATTGGCCAGCAGCGCGGACGAGCCATCTAGCCTTTATATACATATCTATGACGTCAGCAACATGCACCATAATCTGCTCGTGAACACACTCTGAACAACCAGGGAGAAGAACAAAATCATTTGTTTTGTTTTCTTTGCGCATAAAAGTATTCTCGTTGCTTCATAATATTACTATTGAATTACTAATGGAACATGGACCATTTTGGCGATGTCTTTCATTCTTTCTGGGAAAAAAAATTGTGAAACAAGTCAATGTGACAGTCACAAGCCTCCCAGTTTTCATCAAAAATATCTTCTGAAGACAATCGGAGCACTTGGTGTTTCAGAACAACACAGGGGTAAGTGATTTATGATAAAATTGTTTTTTATCATAATAACTTAGCAATAACTTAAAAATACATCCAGCATGTGTGTTTGTCGCATCTGCACCACAGCATCCTGTACATTTAAGTAGATTTAAAAAATCCCACAAGCAGTCGCATTACCATACAACACTTGCACAAAGCATTATTCAGTGTTTGAAAACCACCACTTATAAGTCAGGTTGTTGAGTCAAATCTGCACTCGTTTAGAGATCGACCGATACTCATTTTTTTAAACCGGTGCCGATAACAAATATTTGGATGCTTATGTGCCCGATAACCGATATGCTGAACCAATTTTTATTTATTGTTATACTTCTGTTTCTGAACAAACCCTTATAATAATCATCATCATCACAATCACTCCCTCTTTGCATACAAAGTAATAAATAGAGGGGTCTGAAAGAGTGAATAATAATATTAATTTAATGAATAATGTAGAAACTATATTCCCAATACATGGACTATTCCAAACACCCCTATCATTTCATCAGAAATGGACTGATCCAAAGTTCGCGCTGCGGATTCCAGGTAACGGAGCGGGAGAGAGAGAAAAGTATAGCGGAGTTGGCTGCTTGTTATACATAGTTTATAGAGTAAAACAGGTGGATTAAGTGCCTTTTTTGGGATATAATATCATTGTTTTGACTAGCAACCTGTAGCCTTCAGCAATCCAACCAGTAGTTAGCAAAGAGGTTTTACAAATAAAGATAGATTTTATTTCAAATATAAACAATGATCCATGCAACTTAAGTAAAACAGCTTACTTTTAATATTATCTACTTAAAATGAGGCCAGTAATCTCACTAATAAAGCCCTGACACCAATCTCTCACCTTTTGCGTTTGAGCTTTGGAGGCCAGGGATGTGACGAGGTAAATAGCAGCATCTTTGTGTTTCCAATTCACGCCTGGGTTCTTTGCATACTCCGTCAACATTGAGTTCACATAGCCGGAGAAGATACTGGTCACTGGGCCCTCGAAAAACTTGCAAAGCCCTCGCACCAAATCACAGGCCGCTCGACGCCTTGTGTCAATGTCTGAGTATAAGACAGACAGTTCAGTACAGAAAGCCAAACACTTGAACATGATCAACATCACAGAGAAAGAAACTAACCTGAGCCTTCGAGGTCTCTGATGATGTACTCCTCTGAATTATCTTCAAATGCCTCCTCATCTGCACCTGTTCACAGACAAAAGTTAATTTACAACACTTAACAGATCCTTCAGTCACATCATTAGCTAGTAAGCGGTTATCTTAGCTGGTTTCTATTGAACTGATGAAATATGAGTATCAAAATGAACAATCGTTACATACTTCTGAACTCCATGTTGGGGACGATGACCTTCTCACAGATGCTGGTGAGGATGTTCTGGTCTTCAAAGAGGTTTTTGTAGTGCGGCCGCTCACATACAGATGCCAAAAACTGGATAGCGTTGCTTACAAGCTACAACAGAATAAAGTTTATATTAGCTGAACAGCACTATAAATGTGTTAATAATCTGTGTGACTTTTTAAAAATATTACTGCAGAGGAACGATAATGTTTGCACTGTTACAGAAAGCATGTTAAGCCAAGATGTCACAGGATGGGCATTTTGGTATTTTTTTATTTCAATACTTCTGAAAAAGGTCTAAAAAATCATGAGCAAGGGGTCGCATGTGTGAAAAGATTTTGAAATAAGACTATTAAAATAAATACCAATAAAACTATGATTTAAAACACACAATCCCACTTGTAATGCTGCATCTACATCAAATGTGTCAGCATAAAATCCTGGAACACTATGGGGCGGTTTCACATACAGGGTTTAGATTAACCCAGTACCAGGCCTTAGTTATTTTAGGACATTTAAGTAGTTTTTACAAACTAACCTTACAAAAAACAATACTGGTGTACATCTTGAGGCAAAACAATGGTACTGATATATGTTAAAATGTATCAGTGAAAGGCGCTTTTAAAATAAAGCAGATCAAACATGCTTTTACGCCTGAGACTAGAATAAACCCTGTCCAGGATATCGCCCCTATAATAGGGGCTGTTTACCCTTGGTATTAAGATGTGTTTTCATCGATCGGATCCCAAGTGGACGAGAGAGACACATTACGTTTACACCTGGTATTTAAATCCGTCTCTTTTGTCCACTTTCGACCGCTTCTGTGCTGAATACTATGAGGGGGTGGTCTGTGAGACGGTGGGCGAGTCTCTCTGCTGTCATTCAAACCCGAGCGGGAGTAATTATGAGTTTATATGGACGCAAACTAATAATATGTAGGAGTGCACTGCTTGTTTAGCAAGTATACATGCTGCACAGTGTTTTGTACGCGAGTATGTAAGAGCTTTCTTTGAATTTTCAGCGCAATTGATGAAATAGGATCGCGCAACTTTCACACGCTTTCAAAACGAAACTACGGAGATCAGCCGCTTAGTTTTATCAATGAAAGGCTAAAAATAGCGCTGTTCACCGAATGTTCACGCCAGAATTCAAAACAGACGTAAAACTTGTGTTTAATACCTCAGATTAGATAAATGGGCGGAGAGAAGGCGGTCGCGTGTGGCTGTTCGAACGCATTCAACCACATGTGTGTTCCGCAACTCCAAAGCGATCCGATCGAAAGTGGTTTCGACCACCTCTGGATGTGGTTGAAAGTGGTCGAAAGTGGACGAGCTCGAAACGTTTTGAACACCGTTTATACCTGGCATTAACGTCGTCCACTTGTGATCCGATCGACGAAAACACATGTTAATACCAAGTGTAAACAGCCTCATAGCCGCATAAAACACATCACTATTACTGTGATAGCTATTTAATTCAGTTGTGTACTGACCAAGTCATATTTGACCTCTTGGCCAGTTGTGATCAGCAGGTTCCAGATGGCCGTGACAAAGCGAGGCAAGTAGGGCTGGAACTCTTCATCGTATTTTTGTGCATAAAGCGCTGCGTTATCACATATTTGAGATTTCAACAGCTCCAATAGACCCGCCTCTTCTTCATCCTAACGTGAATCAAACACACACACAAAAAACAACTAGATTTAATATTTCAACCAATAGCTTAACAATCAATTAAACATTGAAGCCCAAGCTCAATAACTTACATCTGTTTGTAACAATTTGTTGTCCAATGTCAATAAGTTATGAAAGTGTGTCATCCAAGTCTCCATGTTATCTTCGAAGAACTCTGGTAGATCCTGAAATAATCAGAAAATTAATTTATTATTACGGAAAAGGCATATCGAATGCAAAAAATGATATTATGAAAAACATAACTGTAGACTCTACCTGGAAGTTAAGGCTGTAGAAGAGTTTTGAAATGAGTGTTAGGGAGGAGAAGAGAACCTTCAGAGCGTTGACGTCTGTTGCGTGAGTTTGACACAAATCTATTGTGGCCTATCAGTAAAACATACAACAACAAGAGACATCTGAGTTCACAGATCACATACAGCATATTGTCAAAACAATACATGGTGGGAAATTAAAAACAACTCGATCTACCTTGAAAAGTTCAGTGAGGGGTTGAGCAAAAGTGTCCAGTACCAGCTTGATCTCTGTCCACAACTCATTGGACTTAAACTCATGACGATACCTGAAGAAGAGGTTAAAAGGCAAATACAATGCTAATTTTATTTTGTGCCACCATACTTACTCGTGTAATTACTCATGTGACAGTCTTTAAATAGGGAAAACATGGAAGTGTTTTGTGGCTTCTAAATTCATCCCTGTTTGGATCCTAAGGAATGAATGGGGCTCGGCTAAATGCTAACACATTCACGAAGCGCCGTACAAAGATTAAGTGCACGCATTGAAAAGAGATGGGTATGTATTAATTAGTCTAAGTTGAGGTAAAAACATAGTAAAATATTGAAAAATGGTGGCGTTTTACTTTAAGAGAGTTTTCAATCTGAGCTCTTCATTCAACAAAATATCTTCTTTTGTGTTCAACAGAATAAAAAATTCATACAGATTTAGAGCAACATGAGGGTGAGTAAATGAAACAACCACAAAGGAACCACAACCACAAAGACACAACTTTCAACATACAGAATATCTACAGATCAGTCTGTCAGTAGGTGAGGATGCATGTTGGCTGATTTTTGTTTATGCAATAGGAGACAAAATATAGCAGTCTGCAAACTTACAGAAATGAAAGGACTATAAAGTGTTATTCATCTCATCTCAATACCTTTTAAAAAGAGAGTGTGCCGTGCGAAGAACCCCGTTGATGATGTGAAAGTCTCCACTTTGAAACCGCGTCACCATATCGGTCAGAAGATCTGGCCATTTCTGAGGGAAGTCCTCTCTTCCGATGATGCTTATCGCATCACTAAGCTATATAAAGAGAGAGACAGGATCATGTCTACCACTGTATACTTCACAGTACTCAACAATAAAAGTTTTTGTGGATTAAGGACACATTTTATCTTTTCAATTGATCAAGTTATGTGAGTAACGGTACCTGCTTTTGTATTTGCTCGGGGCTGGTCAACATCAAATTGACAATGTTGGCTTTGATGGTCGTTCGATCAGGATCGGAAATTTTGTTTGGTTCATCTTCAATCTGAATTAGAGAACATTCACCAGTTAAACATTCACCAAAGTTAAAGAGGTTTTAACAGGAAATACTGGACAGAGGTCAAATCTACACTCACTATGCGCCAGTTTCTCTTGATGTAGTTCTTGAAGGTGACAGCCGAACACACGCGGATGACATCATCTTGGGACTTCTCCAGTACTGTGAGCAGTAAAATGGGGTAGTTCTGGTTTCCCTCCACCGATTCCAGAAATTTCTCAGCTGAAAACAGAAAACATACATGATGCATTTGGCAAAAGCTTTTGTTCAAAGCTGTGCATTTAAGCCATTACATGTCATTACATTAAGTGTTCACTTCACTGGAAATCAAACCCATGACTTCTGCATTTCTAGCACCTTGTTCTAACAGATGAGCTAAAGGAAGAAACAATACATATGAAACAATGCATTTGTCTGATTTGCATACTACATAAACTATAAATTGGCCTGTATTTAGAGATGCACTGATCGACTGGCCAAAGACCGGAATTGGCTGATTTTACACATAATCACTCTCACAACATTCAGATTCTGAGCCAGTCCTTTTGTTGGCCCTTGCTCAAGAAATAACGTCACAGCCAGCACACTCGCAGTGAAAGCAGCACTCGACCGTTATCCAACAGCAGCATTAATTTTATTCTGTATGCAATAATGTGATCCGTTTTACATAAAGACCGCGACCTGAAACGCCCATGCCTATATCGATTCCTGCCCGCATAATGTTAATTTTATTCTACCGGTTCATCCGCACATGTTTGCAGAAATGCTCAGGGGTGCGTTTCCCAAACAACGACATTACTCTCTACAAACCACCATAGTATGATGTATAGTTGGAGAAACTAGCTAGCTTCTTGTCATGACTGTTTTCCGAAAACATAGTAAATTTGTCGCACATCCGTCGTTTGATCCATTTTGGTTCAACAATATAGTTCATGATGTCATGTAGGGAGTAACGTAATAATTATTATGTTCAGATCAATTTAATGTCAGATTATTGCTGTAAATAACATACATCGCATCTAAAGATGGCTTTTCTTCGTGTTTTAGATATCTATTGTTTAATTTCAAGATATTTCATTAAATCGCAACTTTCCTTCGATGTCACTCATCACAGGGATCTTGACAAGAAACAATACTTATAAAATGAAGTTGACATTTCAATAATATTTTATAAAACTCATCATCTCTAGTCAAGATAAATAATAGTAATTTGAAATTACTTGTTATTCTAAGCTGATTAAACAAAAAATAAGGCAGCAAAGAATTGTTTATAGTGTATTCTCAGAGTGGTCTTAAAATGGTTCCCACCGTCATGCAAAAATCCAATGTGGAAACTATCTGTACCATATTAAATTGCATAGCATCATATTTTTTAATCATACTGCATTAAATGTCAATCAAAGTCAGTGCATCGCTATGAAGTTAATCGCATCAGTAACTGCTTCATATGTATCTTTAATGTATTGCATCGTAAGCTATGCATCGATATGTGTATTGCATAAGACTCAAGTTATGGAGATGCACATCCCTATTGTATATATTTAGAATGACTGATATATAATGCACTGCATGTTGCTTGCTTATTTTATTCAAAAGCATGATCAATCGAAGTCTACACCTCATACTAACGAGGAACTATGCTTCTAAACAAAGCTTTTCCCATTGCATAGTACCCCACGGTTTGGTTTGGTTTAGTTTGGGTCGGGTCAGCTTACTTTTGGGAACTTTTCCATTAGGTGCAGTACGTGGTACCCGATCCTTTTTTCGTACCACCTCGGTTGGGGTTCCAAGCGACCTGAGCTGATACCAAACGTGACGTGAAAACACTGTAGATCACTGATTGGTCTGAAAGGAACGTCACTACCAGCGTCATCGCTATAATGTTAGCTTTACCTTTAGTGCTAGCTTGCGCTGTCTCGAGCAAACATGTTGTCATCTGTGCTCTTCTATAAGTTCCCAAACTCCCTTTTAGCCATGAAAAACATGCAACTTCAATGAGGCTCAGCGGAGCGCCATCGGCTGACGCCACGGGTGTTTTTTATTTTATGAAGTTTTTTTATTAAAGAAAAGTGGATTTTTGTTTATAGCATATATGCTGTAAATTATAGTTCTCAGAAAGAAAATCAGAATCTGCAAAATCGGTGCATCTCTACCTGTATTATGATCATACAAAGTTAATTTATAAATACATACCGAAAATAATTTCTTATTAAATGTCACATCTGTAAGAATTACACCGTACAATCTTATGCTCACTGATAGTGCTGCCTCACGATTAGTCGCGACTATTCGTTTGCAGAATAAAAGTTTTTGTTTACATAATATATGTTGGTGTACTATGTATAATAATTATGTATAAATAAATACATACACATGCATGTATAATTTAAAGATAAAAATATATTTTTTATAATTAATATTTATATTTATATATAATATAAATGACATAAAAATATAAAACTTTATATACACATGCAAATATTTCTTAAATATATACATGCATGTGTGTGTTTGAATTTATACATAATTATTATACACAGTACACAAACATATATTATGTAAACGAAAACTTGAATTCTGCAAACGATTAGTCGCGACTAATCGTGAGGCAGCACTACTCACTGACAGCTAAATCAATGCAATATTCACCTGGTCGTCTCACAGCTGGGTCAGGGCTTAGTGTTTTCTGCAGGTATTCAGTCAGAGTTTGAAGGTTTCCATCATTGAGCTCCATGATTGCTGCTAAGATCAAACAAAAGAGTTCATAAGAAGATCAGTAACCATGCTTCATAAACCAAGTGCCTTTCTGTCCCTTTATAGACTAGAATATTATAAACGATATTAATAACACTACAAAAAACAAAAAATAAACGCATGCATGCCATTGCATGGCTGAGTAAACCTGGAAATCTGAAAAAAAAGATGCGTGTAAGTTACGTTTTGGGCTGTACTTCAAAGCTTACTCATGTTTTTCCTCTATTTGCCCGTGTGATGATAGTTTGCATGTCAACTGATGTTTTCCTGAGTTTATGATCATACTATAACTAAAGACACACGTTTGGCCTGTTGCGATTGAGACTTTATTATCATCAGAAATAAGTCACGCAGATGTAAAATAAACACTACGAGGTGATCTCCATGTGTAGTAAACTACCCGTTTATGATCTTCACGTCTGAACTGTCATTTGTAGTATTCCAGGCAGACTTTAATGACAGAAATCCAGGCCATGATTCACATGCTAAAGCTAGCATCCCGAGGAGAAATGCTAGTCATGATTAGAACTACCAAAAGCACAATTTTACATAATATAGCTTCTACTTATTAACCATAACTGAAGGCACATTTACCCTACGCATTATAAATGAAATTAAGTCTTCATATAAATGTATTACAGCAAATCGCTAAGTTGGTTAATTCACGAGCTGTAGCGCGAACTCATTTCAGCAGCGCGCCGCGTGATTTAATGCACAAGCGATGCAATCCTGCGTGTTATTAATTAATAAACACCACTAAATAATATATGCTCATGATTTTATTGAAAAGAGAAAACGAAATTAAAGCTCTTACCGTTACCTGTATGTTACGGTACTGTGTAACCGGCCCAACTTTCAAACGTCTCGCATAAGTGCGCGGTCACGTATCCGCACATGCGCACTGATGAGAGACAGACTGGGACAGAGCACGTGTGTATCATATACCGCCACCTCGCGTTCTATTAACGGAACTACAACACGGAGTGCAAGAGAGGGGCGTACCTTAAAGCGGCGTGACTTATAGCAAATCACTATAACACATAGTCTATAACCACAAACTATATATTGTTGGAAAGGTCTAAGCCTCTAGAATACATATTTCAACAGTGTTTTATGAAATAAATTATGTAGGGAGAGTAATTGATTCATTTATGAAGAGAGTGTGCATCAAAACATTTATATCCTGCGAAATGTCACTGTTTTTTTTTTTATTGAACAAAAGGCACATGGTATACATTATTAAGCACAAAAATTAAAAGACAGCAAACTCAAAATAAAGCAAGGCATGGATAAGGGATAGTCCACAAAAAGCAAAAAAAAAAAAAAAAATTCACAAAACATTCATAGACACAACAAGTGCAAAAAAAAGAATACAAATAATTAAAAATCGAAATGTCCCGCCATTTACTTCAGTGTTTTGCATGTGAATTCTTATCCAGTCATGACAAACTGTATATTGTTTGAAAGCTCTAAGAGTGTAGTTTTCATTTATCATCACCATTTTGGAAAAAGAATGACATAGTGAGAGTCATTTTCTAAAATGCCACGGGTATACAGGTGGCCCCACATTGTTATTATATATTTGTAACACTAATACCCTGTTCCAAACCTAATTAATCATGACAAACTATATATCACTGGAAAGCTCAGAGTGTAGTGTTCATATTGCATCAACATTTTAGGAAAATTATGACGTAATGAGAGTCATAAAAATCATGACAAACTATATATCACTAGAAAGCTCTCAGAGTGTAGTTTATATACACTAGTCAACATTCGAACTGGATCAAAACCATTCAAAAAAGTTTACATTAAACCAATCCCTAATACCCATTCTTGTCTTAGGACAACTTTGATAAACTTTTTTGATCCACTTCATATGTTGACCAGTATATTTCAAGGTCATCCGATGATAGAAATAATGTAGTTTTATTGTTACATTACAATTAATGCATATTAATTTTTATATATTCATAAAACTATATCCTAGTATAAATCTTTAAAAATGTTGACAAACTATATATTGTTGGAAAGCTCTAAGAATGTAGTTTTCATATTTCAAAACATTTTTGCAGTAATAATAATGCAGTGACAGTAATTTATTAATTTGTGACAAGAGTATGCAGCAAACCGTTGACACCTAGTGGCTGTTGTTTGTAAAACTACTGAAAGTGTGAAAAAACTTTTTTTATTTTAACTTGAAATTTGCATCAGAACTACTTGAGACTTATGGCTTCATGTTTGCATTATTACTTTTGTAAAATATTTACATTTTTATAATTTTATTTATAAAATTAATATGTTATGGACTTATTTTTATTTATTAAAATAAATGTTTATTGTTATAACAATTTATTGAATATTTTCACCTACTGACACTTCTGTGAAAACCCCCAAAGATTATGTTATATTAATTTAAGGGTGTATATCACATTTTCACCCCCCCACACTCAAAGGGTATTTGCGCCACTTAAGATGTTAAGATAGGCTCCTAAGTCCTTTCAGGCAAGGATTCACCATTTCAACAACTTAATTTTTTGTACATAATCACACTCACGCTATTATTTTTGGTCTCTACCATTAAAAGAGTGCATATGCCAGTGGTTTTCAAACTGGGGTCCTAAGGTTCAAAGTAGTCCCCAGAAAATTTCAGAAATTAAACAGGAAGTACACTCTAAAAACAAACGTTGCTATATAGCACCAAAAGTGGTTCTTTGCCCGCAACCATAGAAGAACCGCTCCTAGCGCCACATAGCACCAGTGAAGCACCAGTGAAGCACCTGTGTAGAACCAAAAAGGGGCCATATAGCACCACATATGGTTCTACATAGCACTATATGGTTCTACACAGGTGCTTCACTGGTGCTATATGGCACTAAAAACGGTTCTTCTATGATTACGAGCAAAGAACCACTTTTGGTGCTATATAGCACCGTTTGTTTTTAGAGTGTAAAAATGTACTTATTTGGTAACAGTATGCTGTCTTTATTATATAAAAAGTACTATTTATCTAACATTGTTTAAGCCTTTCAACTCATCTCACAATTTGTTGTTCTGGTTCCACTGATTTTTGTTTCATGCACCAGACATCAGCATGTCCTGATGTAAATCTATAGAAGTGAAAAGCTACATTTATATGTTGTAATAATTACAGCAATAAAACCTTTCAGACTATTATCTGACAGAAAATAAATACCGGTAACACATACACCTGCCAGAAATATTACAAAATATTGTGATCACTAGGAGGCAGTATTGTGCTTTTGGAGTGAACACATGCATGGAGGTTTGTATTTCTGTTATCTAAAGATTAATGGTTATGCTTTGATGTAGTAATATGCCTAATATGTGCATGCTATATTCCAGGGATTTTCAAATTAAGAGTCTTAAGAATCTAAGGTTTCCCCAGAAAATATCAGGAAAAAAAAACATGAAGCATTAATTGTAAATATTTACTACACTATATAGCCAATTATTTGGAAACCATGCTGTCCTTATTATATCAAAATACAATTTATCTAACAGAGTTTCAATGTTTTTATTCAAAATATATATAAAAGGACAAAATCCAGGACTCTGATGAAGATGTAATTGTGCATCGAAACGTTAGTCATTGTTGTGCACCTTTAGTAAAATATTTTATACAGACATCTGTGCTGCACCAGCGATCCTTTTTTGTCTATGTTGTTTTGTCCTTCTTTGGTTGCACCGGATTGTTTTGGATTACCGAACCGCAGATGACTCTTCCTTTCATTTTTATATAAAAGGATATTTATTTTAGGATGGGGGATCCCTCACATAAGGATCACTTGGGAGTTCATGTCGTGATCTGTTACTACTATATAATAAATAAGGCTGGCAAATACTTTGTTGGATAATAATGGTTTTAACCCCATCCAGTCCGAACATCATCGAAAATCCACAGCCTGCTGTACAATCAACAGTGTAGTTTTTCCCTGAGATTTTTCTGTATATTGCATGATTTTGCTATTTACTTTTGTCACTAACATTGTTTAAGGCTTTCAACTTATCGCACAATTAGTTCTTCTGGCTCTACTGAATAGGGTTTTTCATGCACCAGACATCAGCTAGTCCTGATGTAAATCTAAATTATACGTTATAATGATTACAGCAATAGGACCATTCAGACCATTATCTGACAGAAAATAAATAACACATACACCTGCCAAAAATATTATAAAATATTGTGATCACTAAAAGGCAGTAATGTTTGTATGTTTGTTATGCTTTGATGTAGTAATATGTCTTGTTTGTTTGTACACTTGAATTAGCTGATTAAAAAACAAAAACAGGAATGCGCATTCTGCAAAACCTTCATGCAAAGTATGGTAAACATTAAGACAAATCATTAAACACATCACTGACTCCACACAATAGACAACATAAAGATATGCTTAAAGTACATCAAAACCCATATTTTATTTTATGTATAGCAATACAATTTACATATTAAATAACACTATATAATAGAATGCTTTGATATAGCTTCCAACAAAAAGAAAAAAAAAGAAAAAAAAACATCCTTCATTTTGTGTTATTTCAGATTACAAAAAGAGGTTATGATGGCGACACCCACCTGCTTTGAATGGGAAAATCTTATTCTTTGATTTGCAATAGCTATTCTATTGCACTTCTGGCACAGATGAAACAGATTTGATTAGATTCAAAGGAAATAAAAAATACCACAATCACTGCCTTAGTTTATGATTGACATGAATGTGTTTGGAATGTAATGTCAGCTTCTTGTCGAATGAATTGAAGTCATTAAACATCATTATGAGAACTAAACGCTAAAAACAAAACTAAATTAATTTATATGAAAATATAAAGTTTATGACTATAAGTCAGGATACAAAGCTTTCGGAATCGAAGGGTTAATGAAGCAACAAAATATATGTACATTTCATACATGCTAATGCAAATATGCTGTTTGCAAATGCAACCCACGAGTATAGTGTGACTGCCAAAGCAAAAAAGAAAAAGTGGACACCACAGGAATAAATCATTTCAGAAATGCAACTTGTCACTTTCAATTATCCGGCGCGATATACAAGTCAGAATATTTCCCCAAATGTTGGAGAGAAACCAGGCATGAACTAAACAAACAAACATCATGTGTGTTATCTCCTTAACAGCAAACATTTTCATTTTTCTTAAACTAAAAAAAACAAACATTTGTATACATTCTCAACATCAAAAATAAACACGACTTTTGAAACATTTAGTGGATGCAAACAAAACAAAATAAACAAAGGATAAACAAAAGAAAAGATTAAACAAAACAAACGTTGTTGTATGTAGATTCATCATTATCAACATTATGCAATTCATTTCACGGGACACTAAAACTATTTGACCCAATATTAAAATAAACTTTCCTGCAGTTTCATGACTTGGGTGAATGACAGTTGTAGTCTTTGGTAAAAATTTATGAATCACGGGTCTCCTGTTTTTGGTAATGGACACTAAGGTTCTGTTAGCAAGGCAATTGTGTTGTATGGAATGAGAGGACCATATGATATAACAGTAGCTGTTTCTCTAGTGGTAAATAAAAACTCAATTATGCTAGTAGTCTGTTTAGTAATGAAATGCTTGGACTGAGTCTATAGTTTCATGTGGATAGTTTAGTTTTGCAGTAAAACCAGCCAATACCAAACACACACATATGGCATACATACACACACTTGCAACGGGTGAAATGAGACTGTACAGAAGGCATCCAGAGTTTACATTATTCTCAAAGATATTGGACGGATTTGTCGGCATTAAAATAAACCAGACTAATGAAAAGCAGTATAAAATTACAAAATGAAGTGGGCAGAGAATTAATTCCTAAGTCCATATGTAATATCATTACCTATTCCCTACTCGAGCCAAGTAGCAGCTTGCAGCAAAAAGCAATGGTG
This sequence comes from Misgurnus anguillicaudatus, assembly GCF_027580225.2. Taxonomy (NCBI): domain Eukaryota; kingdom Metazoa; phylum Chordata; class Actinopteri; order Cypriniformes; family Cobitidae; genus Misgurnus; species Misgurnus anguillicaudatus. Next base: position 10,818,267 of record NC_073350.2, read on the forward strand.
AAACTCAATCCAGCAGGGGGTGCTAAAGAGGTCATGGGCTCTGCGACACCTTTAAAGAGGCAGATCCTTCAATCAAGCATAGTTGGAAATGGTAACGGGTGCTCATAGTGACAGTTAACATTTACAAAAGCACAAGTTCTCATGATATACGATATATTCATATATATTAAAAGCAGAATATGAATCATACAAAAGTTCACAGTAGCTGTTTTAATACCACCTTTACAAAGTAAATTATGGGTTTGACTAGAAGCATAATGAATAGATATATAACGTTACTATTTGAGGTGCGGAAAACTATCAAAGCAAAGAAATAAAGTCAAACGTAACCATCCATATTGCTGATATGGTCATCTGTGAGTGTGGTGGGTCTTCGCAAGTCGGACGTCGGAAATGGATCTATAATCTCGTCTTCCATCGTTTGAGTTTGTGGCGATTATTCGGAAAGCAGCTCTGTTATGGAATGTCAAATAAGGGCGTGAAGCGAGCGGGCGAGATACAGTGAGAAGGACCGATAGTGATTGAGATGGCGTCGTAGGCAGTAACACTGATATTTCCATAGTGCAAACTAGACAGAACTGTGTTTCGTTTCGCTTCGTTTGTCGTGAACTCAAAAAACGTCGGTGCAAATGTTCAGTAGGATAACATTAAGACATAAAATGGCGAAAAAATAAATATCAAAAACTTTTTATCAGTGTAAAAAAGTAATCAGGTTATTCTTTTAACCAAGAGTTCTGGCAAAAAGGCCTCAGAAAAAGTCTGTCTTAGTCCTTGAAGTTTTACAAAGTTAGATTAAGTGCCTCTTCGTGCCTGCTCGGGGGGCTTCAGACAAGGGACTCCATGCTTTCCGCGGGGTCCGATTCATCGGACATGGCCATACTGCCGTTCCTGTCCAGGGACATGGGACTGAATCCGTTCTCTTTAGTGCTTATCAGGCTGAGCATAGCTTTGTAAAGGTACTGGTACTGTTCCTGAGAAAGAAAACAGCACAAAAATACATGAGACCTTACACAGAGAATGTATACAGAATTTTTTTTAGCAATTTACAGTGATTTTTACTACAGTAAAGTTTTATATGAATTATTCAGTATTAAAACTTTTACAAAATACTATAAAGCAGTAAACATCAAGGAAAGGGTGATTTACAGTGATTTCACTACAGTAAAGAGAGTTTCGTTCAAATTATTATGTATTAAAACTTATATAATTTACTATAAAGCAGTAAACAAGGAAAGGGTGATTTACAGCAATTTTACTACAGTAAAGAGAGTGTTATCTAAATTATTATGTATTAAATCTTATATAATTTACTATAAAGCAGTAAACAAGAAAGAAAAATTGATTTACAGCGATTTTACTAGAGTAAAGAGAGTTTTATATTAATTATTATGAATTAAAACTGATATAATTTGCTATAAAGCAGTAAACAAGAAAGAAAAATTGATTTACAGCGATTTTACTACGGTAAAGAGAGTTTTATATGAATTATTATGTATTAAAACGTATATAATTTACTATAAAGCAGTAAACAAGGAAAGGGTGGTTTACAGTGATTTTACTACAGTAAAGAGAGTGTTATCTAAATTATTATGTATTAAAACGTATATAATTTACTATAAAGCAAATTATATAATTTACTATAAAGCAAATTATATAAGTTTATAAGCAGTAAAGTTATATAAGCAGTAAACAACAAGGAAAGGGTGATTTACAGCGATTTTACTACAGTAAAGAGAGTGTTATCTAAATTATTATGTATTAAAACGTATATAATTTACTATAAAGCAGTAAACAACAAAGAAAGGGTGATTTACAGTGATTTTACTACGGTAAAGAGAGTTTTATATGAATTATTATGTATTAAAACTTATATAATTTACTATAAAGCAGTAAACAACGAGGAAAGGGTGATTTACAGCGATTTTACTACAGTAAAGAGAGTGTTATCTAAATTATTATGTATTAAAACGTATATAATTTACTATAAAGCAGTAAACAACAAAGAAAGGGTGATTTACAGTGATTTTACTACGGTAAAGAGAGTTTTATATTAATTATTATGTATTAAAACTTATATAATTTACTATAAAGCAGTAAACAACAAGGAAAGGTTGACTTACAGCGATTTTACTACAGTAAAGAGAGTTTTATATTAATTATTATGAATTAAAACTGATATAATTTACTATAAAGCAGTAAACAACAAGGAAAGGTTGATTTACAGTGATTTTACTACAGTAAAGAGAGTTTTATATTAATTATTATGTATTAAAACTTATATAATTTACTGTAAAGCAATAAACAACAAGGAAAGGTTGATTTACAGCGATTTTACTACAGTAAAGAGAGTTTTATATGAATTATTATGTATTAAATCTTATATAATTTACTGTAAAGCAATAAACAACAAGGAAAGGGCGATTTACAGTGATTTTACTACAGTAAAGAGAGTTTTATAGGAATTATTATGTATTAAAACTTATATAATTTACTATAAAGCAGTAAACAACGAGAAAAGGGTGATTTACAGCGATTTTACTACAGTAAAGAGAGTTTTATATTAATTATTATGTATTAAAACTGATATAATTTACTATAAAGCAGTAAACAACAAGGAAAGGTTGATTTACAGCGATTTTACTACAGTAAAGAGAGTTTTATATGAATTATTATGTATTAAAACGTATATAATTTACTATAAAGCAGTAAACAACAAGGAAAGGTTGATTTACAGCGATTTTACTACAGTAAAGAGAGTTTTATATGAATTATTATGTATTAAATCTTATATAATTTACTGTAAAGCAATAAACAACAAGGAAAGGGCGATTTACAGCGATGTTACTACAGTAAAGAGAGTTTTATATGAATTATTATGTATTAAAACGTATATAATTTACTATAAAGCAGTAAACAACGAGAAAAGGGTGATTTACAGCGATTTTACTACAGTAAAGAGAGTTTTATATTAATTATTATGAATTAAAACTGATATAATTTGCTATAAAGCAGTAAACAACAAGGAAAGGTTGATTTACAGCGATTTTACTACAGTAAAGAGAGTTTTATATTAATTATTATGAATTAAAACTGATATAATTTACTATAAAGCAGTAAACAACAAGGAAAGGTTGATTTACAGTGATTTTACTACAGTAAAGAGAGTTTTATATTAATTATTATGAATTAAAACTGATATAATTTACTATAAAGCAGTAAACAACAAGGAAGGGGTGATTTACAGCGATTTTATTACAGTAAAGCGTTTTATCTAAATGATTATGTTTTAAAACTTATATAATTTACTATAAAGCAGTAAACAACGAGGAAAGTGTGATTTACAGCGATGTTACTACAGTAAAGAGTTTTATCTAAATTATTATGTATTAAAACTTATATATTACTATAAAGCAGTAAACAACAAGGAAAGGGTGATTTACAGTGATTTTACTACAGTAAAGAGAGTTTTATATTAATTATTATGAATTAAAACTGATATAATTTACTATAAAGCAGTTAACAACAAGAAAAGGGTGATTTACAGCGATTTTACTACAGTAAAGAGAGTTTTATATTAATTATTATGAATTAAAACTGATATAATTTACTATAAAGCAGTAAACAACAAGGAAAGGTTGATTTACAGCGATTTTACTACAGTAAAGAGAGTTTTATATTAATTATTATGAATTAAAACTGATATAATTTACTATAAAGCAGTAAACAACAAAGAAAGGTTGATTTACAGCGATTTTACTACAGTAAAGAGAGTTTTATATTAATTATTATGAATTAAAACTGATATAATTTACTATAAAGCAGTAAACAACAAAGAAAGGTTGATTTACAGCGATTTTACTACAGTAAAGAGAGTTTTATATGAATTATTATGTATTAAATTTTATATAATTTACTGTAAAGCAATAAACAACAAGGAAAGGGCGATTTATACTACAGTAAAGAGAGTTTTATATGAATTATTCAGTAGTAAAACTTTTTTATCATTAGAAATACATTTTTATGTTCTCTGAGAATAATGCGAGTGTCATTGTCAGTCACTTGCACAATGCTGGCGTTGTTGCCCTTCGGATACTGATAGTTCTAAAAGTTTAAAGGGACAGTTCACCCAAAAATGAAAATGTTGTCATTTTCCTCATGTTGTCCTAAACCTGTATGATTTTCTTTTTTCTGATGAACACAAAAGAAGATATTTTAAGGAATGATGGTAAGCACACAGCTGATTGTAACCATTGACTTCCATAGTAGGAAAGAAAATGTGCTTACCATCATTTATCAAAAATAAATTATTTTTGTATCCATCTAAACGTCATCATACCAGAGGTTTCAGTAAGTAAATAAATAACACATTATCACCTCAGTATATTTTTAGACAGATTTTAACATCTAGCTATAATCCCAGGATTTCATTCATCTGGGAAAATAAATTGAACCAGTGATAAGCGGAGTAATATTTTGCCTTCACAAACGACTGATATGTTTTACGCTTCTTAAATATGAATGTGTCTGCATAGAAACACTCACAATGTCGGTAAAGACTCCAGGTCTCATGAGGTTGATCATCTTGGCCACCTGGTAGACCCCAACGACTCCTTCACTCTCCAGCTGTTGTGACAATGTGGTGAGAGCACACAACATCCCAGCAGACACTGCTCCAAACCTGTCGACACACAAACGCTCACTGAAGGTGACAACAATCATTTCAACCTTAACCTGAACTTAAACTATTCCTGACTTTGCTATCTATCTATCTATCTATCTATCTATCTATCTATCTATCTATCTATCTATCTATCTATCTATCTATCTATCTATCTATCTATCTATCTATCTATCTATCTATCTATCTATCTATCTATCTATCTATCGCCATTGTTTGATATTCTTAAGGTGCTGTGATCCAATTGCTCTAACAAGTATCCCTTAATATCAATAGACGTCGCTTTGCAACTAACCATCCCACAATGACCCTTTTATGTTTATTCAATATGTAAATGAGGTGCGTCCTTCTTATCTGATAAAGCAAGGCGGACTAATTGAGCTTTTCAAAGTGTATAATGTTACCATAGCATCAACCCTAAGAGGTTTCAAAACGATGGCTGTCTCAATTAGCGGCGCGTTCATTAACACTAAAGATATTCTAGTCGATCGAAGCGCTCCTCCTACAGAAGCTGTCGACCGATGCCAAAATCTGCTCTCTCCTGTGGTGCTATTTCTGCACTCACGGTCTCCCTGGTGTTTCTTACAAGATGCTTCTGGCTAAAAGGAATCTGAACTCTTCGTGGTTATAAATGAAGGTCTTTTGTTTCCACTCAGCGGGAGTGGAGACTGAACCAAAGCCTCCTTTGAAACTTCAGAATAAGCCGTACATGAAGGAGCGCCATGAAGCTATCAGGAAGAAAAGTTTGATTCCTGATTTGCATTCTTTGATAAGTATGTTCGGAGTTTGCAATGGATAAGCATGTCAATTATAGTATGATGTATGCAAGTGCGCACTACAGTGACAAAAACAGCTTTAAGAAAAATAGTGGAAACTAAACCAAATATCTTGCATAACAGAAGGGGTTGTGGGTAATACCCTATCATAAAAAATGGTCCCTACCTGTCACTGGGGTGGTACACTTTCAAAAAGTACAACTTTGCACCTAAAGAGTTCATATTAGTATTTCAGAGGTGGGTACTGGAACCAAAGAGTGCATATTAGTACCTCAGAGGTAAGTACTGGTACCAAAGAGTGCATATCAGTACCTCGAAGGTACGCACTGATAGCAACGAGTGCATATTAGTTCCTTGGAGGTACGCACTGGTAACAAAGAGTGCACATTAGTACCTCGGAGGTACGCACTGGTAGCAACGAGTGCATATTAGTATTTTGGAGGTACGCACTGGTACTTAAGAGTGCATATTAGTACCTCGGAGGTACACACTGATACCAACGAGTGCATATTAGTACCTTGGAGGTACGCACTGGTACCAATGAGTGCATATTAGTACCTTGTAGGTATGCACTGGTACCAAAGAGTACATATCAGTAACTCAGAGGTAAGTACTGGTACCAAAGAGTGCATGTTAGTATCTCAGAGGTAAGTACTGGTACCAAAGAGTGCACATAAGTACCTCCGAGGTAAGTACTGGTACCAAAGAGCACATATCAGTATATCAGAGGTAAGTACTGGTACCAAAGAGCCAATATCAGTATCTCAGAGGTAAGTACTGGTACCAAAGAGCGCATATCAGTATATCAGAGGTAAGTACTGGTACCAAAGAGCCAATATCAGTATCTCAGAGGTAAGTACTGGTACCAAAGAGCGCATATCAGTGGTAAGTACTGGTAACAATGAGCCAATATCAGTATATCAGAGGTAAGTACTGGTACCAAAGAGCCAATATCAGTATCTCAGAGGTAAGTACTGGTACCAAAGAGCCAATATCAGTATCTCAGAGGTAAGTATTAGTACCAAAGAGTGCAAATCAGTATCTCAGAGGTAAGTACTGGTACCAGCGAGTTCATATTAGTATCTCAGAGGTAATTAATGGTACCAAAGAATGGATATCAGTACCTCAGAGGTAAGTACTGGTACCAAAGAGCGCATATTAGTACCTCGGAGGTACGTACTGGTACCAAAGAGTGCACATTAGTACCTCCGAGGTACATATTGGTATCAAAGAGTGAATATTCTGACAAATCTAACAATCATGGCTTTTAAATACTATTTTCAACAGTATTGTAATATTGGATTTAGTAATCTTTTCTTAAACTAATTTTCTTAAAAATAATATGTAATAGTACCTATATGCATGAACACGTATCACCTTAATAAAAATGAATAATATTAAGTGATCTGTACTCACTCGTCGTGTACTATAGTGGGTCCGTCCCTGGTCATGGCCTCCTCTTTGATGACGTTTATGAGTTCAAAAGTGCTGCTGATGGGAGCGTCGGGGTTCGGCCACTTCGGGCACTGAAAATGACGAACCTCTAAAACATAGTCGTCCTGAAAGAGAGAGAGAATGAGTGAGCGAGAGACCTGTACTAGAGAAATGATGTACATATTAGAAGCACACAGTAAAGGCCACTTCGACGCCCAGAATTACTACATCCTTTCAAGCATTTACACATGCAAAATAAAAACACAGATGATCAGTCACCAAAAAAATGATCATTTATCTGTAAACAGGATCACACATACACACCTGTGTGGCCTCCAAGATAAAGTCATGAATGATGATCTGCTCCTCATTGGAGAGACAGAGTCTATCTTTACTGATGAGAGTGACTGTAAATGCCTCACAGTTCATGGCTTCCTCTCGACTCGGCCAATACACAAACTCATCCTCCGCCTGCAGGGACCAAACAGCCGTGTTAAAGAGAGTTTCACCGATGTCCACGGACTACAACATTAACTCTGAAGACCAATGAATATATGTGGCTGGCCTTGAATACCCGCCAGCCCTTGGTTGTCTGGCAACATGACAATGATTTGAGCGTTGTGATCCCAGATCATCCTCCAGAAGTCTTTAGTGGTGTGAGGCAGAGGATGCTGGGTAATGATGAACTCATTGCTCCTGTAGAAGCCCTGTTATCATGAATAAGAAAAACACAGCCGGTTTTAAATGTGGTTTTCAGCATTAGGAAGGTAACACATAGAAAAGTCACACATCTAAACTAGGTTTCGAAATCTAGTGTGGCGAGCTGTCTTCTTATCTTCTTATCATTATCTGATTATATAAAGCGATTGATTTGCATATTCTTTATAAACAACAACTCTATATTATATACTATGTAGTCTTTATACTGTTCAGTGTTGAATACAATATGTGACCCAGTCTGTGAAAACCCAGCTACATAAATAATCCTACATAAGCATATCTGTAATTTAATAACTTTCTCAGGATATCTCACATGAAAAAATATGAAAATGTGATGTTAAACTTGTAAATAAATTGTAACTTTTTTGTAACAGAAACAAAAACCTCCCTCAAAACCAGTGCACAAAATGTGCCACATGGTATCAAAGTGCACAAACAAGGGCTGTGTCCAAAATAGCTCCCCTTTACCCTTACATAGAGCACTATTTGAAGGGACAACCATTTTTGTAGTGGTGTCCGAAATCATAGTGGAGATAACTGCAATCCCATAATGCACCACAAAAAGTGTACAACTAATGTGACGGCAAGCACATATCATGTGCTTGACCTACAGCGCTTTCAGCTTGCTCAGTGTCCTAATTCACCCATTTAAGTGGACTAGGGAAGGTGAATGAGGGTATAGGGGCCTATTTTGAACACAACCAAGGTTAATCTTATTTTTTGTGCAGTGTAATACTGAAACACACATGGTTAAACTTTAACTGTTCTGGGGTTGATGGGTACTCACCATTATGTAAGATGCATTGATGTAATCTGTGCCTTTCATCCCCGGCAGCGGTGCGAGACCAACACGCGCTCTTTCAGATGGGACAACAACAGCCAATGGGGAGGCAAAATAAGAAAACAGGTCAGTGATGTGATTTAATTAGTCGAAAGCACATTTCTGAAAAATGTGTTTGGATACTAAAATGTTATTTGAATCAACAAAAGAACAAAATACAATCTCTCAAGAACCAAGGTGTGATAAATTATAACGAACAGCCTCGGTAAACAATAAATATAATGCAATGCACAATAAAAAATTTGGTTGTGTTATGTTTACAATAAGGGTCAAACACTTGATTAATAATTCTAGTGTATATAAAACATTGTAATGTAGCTCAATTGATAAAACATTGGTTCTGGGTTTGATTACCAATGAACAGACATAATGATAAAAATGTATGGCTTGAATGCACTGTATGTCGCTTTGGATAAAAGCTTCCGTCAAGTGCATAAAATGAAAATATGTAGCAGTGGCATATTGTAAGATTTGTTGGTGCAAGTTAATTTCAGCTCAAAATGTGTTTCAGTCTAGGAGTAGCCTTAAAGAAAACACCACAGTTTTTCAATATTTTACGATGTTCTTACCACAACTTAGGTCAAATTAATACATACCTATATTTTTTCAATGCATGCACTTAATCTTTGTACAGCGCCTTGTGAATGTGTTAGCATTTAGCCCAGCCCCATTCATTCCCCAGGATCCAAACAGGGATGAATTTAGAAGCCACCAAATACTGTCATGTTTTCTCTATTTAAAGACTCTTACATGAGTAGTTACACGAGTAAGTATGGTGGCACAAAATAAAACTTTTGTTTGGATCCTAAGGAATGAATGGGGCTAGGCTAAATGCTAACACATTCAAGAAGAGCTGTACAAAGATTAAAAGTGCATGCATTGACAAAAAGAAGTATGTATTAATTAATCTAAGTTGAGGTAAGAACATAGTAAAATATTGAAAAATTGTGGTGTTTTCCTTTAAGTCTTGCCTGTGATACCAGGGGATAGTGCTTATGTTACTCACATGGGACAACAGAAGAATTGCGGTTTTTCTCTTTGTTGCATTCTTTCTGAGCGCTGAAACACTCCACAAATCTGGCATTGCACTGGGTTACCAACTGTACACACAAAAAAAGTCATATTTCATTAATATCTGCATTTTAATCAACAGAAAGGAATTCTGTCCAGTTGTAGCAAATAAAAATGTATGTGAATCGATATTCAGCGTTTGAAGCCGGACCAAAAGTAAGAACTATAAAATGTGCGATTATTTCAGACTCAATAGTGATCTATAAGTGATCTTTATAAATTTACTCTCACAGAAATTGTCAGGCTAGGGTTGAGCTTTAAATTTATGACCAACTGTCGGCACGATAGCCCAATGGTTAGTGCGTTGACAAATAGCGCCAGTGCGCTCACGGCGACTCGAGTTCGATTCCTGTCTCTGCGGTCTTTTGTCGATCCCGCTCCCCTATCTCCACACAACACTTTCCTGTCTACTCTCTACTACAATACTATCCAAATAAAGGCATAAAAAAGACCCTAAAAAATTCTAAAAAATAAAAATAATAAAGTTATGACAAACTAATGCTTTTAAGTACTCCACTAAAAGGTGAAGTGTGTAATTTATATTGATTTTTTATTATCACATTCTCCTATCCTAACACAACAATATCCAAAATCAACTATAAAAAAAAACAATTCGTAGGCAGATTTTTCAAGAAGTTTGCTATTAAAATTAGGGATCCTCCGATCGATCGGCCGATGATGCTTGCTATGCTTCTCAATGAATTACGGTGAAATGCCGCTAAATCCAAAAGCCAGGGGGCGCTCTCGTGCAGAAACTCAAAATGCACTGTAGACGATACACATGCAGCTATGATGACACGCAGCTCCAGGAAATGGCTTAAAGGAATATTCCATTATCTTAAAAGAAAAATCCAGATAATTTACTCACCACCATGTCATCCAAAATGTTGATGTCTTTCTTTGTTCAGTCGAGGAGAAATTATGTTTTTTGAGGAAAACATTGCAGGATTTTTCTCATTTTAATGGACTTTAATAGACACCAACAGTTAATGCTTAGCACTTGGCAGTTTTTTTCAGCGGAGTTTCAGGGGACTATAAGCGATCCCAAACGAGGCATAAGGGTCTTATCTAGCGAAGCGATTGTCATTTGTGACAATAAAAATAAAAAATATGCTCTTTTAAACCAAAACGTTTCGTCTAGGTCCGGTCCAGCTCGACCTCACGTAAATGCGTAGTGACGTAGGGAGGTCACGTGTTACGTATATAAAACGCACATTTGCGGGCCATTTTAAACAATAAACTGACACAAAGACATTAATTAGTATCATTCCACATACAACAACGTTGGAACGGTCCTCTTTCTCAAGACTTGTAAACACTGGGGCGGAGTTTCGCGTTCGTCCTCTGTGACCTCTTGACGTATTGCGTGGGGTCACGCTGGTGCATCACGACCGGACCCAGACGAGAAGTTGTGCTTTAAAAGTGTACATTTGTTATTTTTATTGTCAAAAATGACAACCGTTTCGCTAGACAAGACCCTTATGCCTCGTTTGGGATCGTTTATAGTCCTTTGAAACCGTTGAAAAAAACTGTTAAGTGTTGAGTAAAGTATCAATTGTTGGTGTCTACCAAAGTCCATCAAAATGAGAAAAATCCTGCAATGCTCTCCCCAAAAAACACAATTTCCTCTCGACTGAACAAAGAAAGACATCAACACCCTGCATGACATGGTGGTGAGCAAACAATCTGGACTTCTCCTTAAAGAAAATGGAATATTCCTTTAAGGATATATGTAGATTGCTGTTCTTCAAACCTTTTCAGGTATTTTCATGATAATAAAGAATATGTATAATAATTATGTTTGACGAGTTTTCACACTGCGTTTTCAAATGCATGTTATAAACGATTCAAACTAACAGCGATTTCAGATCGATAAGGACTTACTGATCAAAAGCCGTAGTACACGAAATAGCTGTGAATAAGATCGGCTGTCCGATTCAGAACACGTATAATTCGTGGAGATCGGCATTGATCGGAGCATCCCTAGTTAAAATATTCCCTGCGTCCGAAGATGAATTAGATGAAGTACCTACTCATTGACCATTAAAACAGTACATTCTATATAGTATAAATATGGGTAGTGTGAACGAAATTACTGTTCTTGTGATTATCTGTTTATTTGACCAATAGAAGACAAGGGCAGTGTTCAAGGGCAAAGAAGTCATTATTTTTGCAATTTTAGTTCTTGGCATTTAAGGCGCATAAATTACACACTTTATTTATTTACATAATATTTGTTCTAGTTCATATCACACTTCACCTTTAAAATCAGAAAGCGTCCTCCAGCAACACAAACATTTCGTCTGCTGATGATAAATGATTTTTCGTATGACTTTGCAGAAGTTCTGCACAAAGTCCCCACCTTGAACTGTTTCTCCAGTCGCGTTTTGCCTCCGGCGCCCGGCGTCAGGATGCTGTTTACGTAACTGTGTAGCTGACCGGAGCTCACCTCCGTTTCCTTACCGAGAATGGCTTCTATCAAGGCATCGTGGATGAAGATATACTGCTCCTGAACACAGAGACAACAAACATGTAAAGGTACCCTCAAGACGACAACAACACGGGTCTGGCTTGAACTGCCGGTGACTCACTTCTGTTTGGACCAGGTAGTTTCTCTGAGTGCGTATGTGTTTGAGGAAACCCAGCACGTTCACCGAGCCCTTATCCTTCAGCTGCTGTAACATACTGTCGATTACGATGTAAGTTCCCGTCCTGCCCACACCAGCACTGAGGAACACACACAAAACCAAGAACTGCTTGGTTATTACACTCTTTACTCTGTTTAAAACATACAGTGTGTGTTGTGTTTTAGATGCTGCTCAATTTATTGTTTTCCTTACTTTTACTAAGTCACTTTGGATAAAAGCGTCTACTAAATGCTTAAATGAAAGGACAAGCACTAAACAGTTTAGGACATCATGCTGATCTAAGCATTTTTTTTTAAGAAAATGAGACAAATCATCCAGCGGTCGTGTGTGTGTATTTTACCTGCAGTGCACTAGCATAGGTCCCATCTCTGGGGTCTGTGCGGCTGAGGACTTTCTGACAAAAGTGAGAACAGGAAGTGTGTACTCAGGAACGCCCATATCTGGCCATTGAGTGTAGTGATACTGTAGCACTGTTCTTTCACTCTGACGACCTTTTGTGTTGCCCTTCTGACCCTGAAAACACACACACACATATATTACACATAATGTCTTTCCATAAGAAAGAAAAATCACAGATGAGATCTTTTTAAAAATAATTCCTTCTTGACATCAATAATACTAAATGGAAAGCCAGTAGAATATAAGTGTCCTGTGTCGAAGATATTTTTCCTGAGAAAAGACCCAGATATCTCACAAATGTCTCTATTAGAGTTTCAGAAAAGATCTTAATGATGTCACAAACTGAGATTTGACAAGACAATAATCAATATGAACTCAAACATTTCCAGATTTACCCAAATCAGCACTGTTTCATTAATTGTACAGCTCCATATTCTTAAAGGGACACTCCACTTTTTTTAAATATGCGCATTTTCAGCTCACCTAGAGTTAAACATTTAATTTTTACCGTTTTGGAATCCATTCAGCCGATTTCCGGGTCTGGCGCTAGCACTTTTAGCATAATTAGCACAATCCATTGAATCTGATTAGACCATTAGCATCACGCTCAAAATGACATAAGAGTTTTGATATTTTTCCTATTTAAAACTTGACTCTTCTGTAGTTACATCGTGTATTAAGACCGACGGAAAATTAAAAGTTGTGATTTTCCAGTCCTATTTTCTAGGCTAGGAAGTATACTCTCATTCTGGCGTAATAATCAAGGACTTTGCTGCCGTAACATGGCTGCAGCAGGCGCAGTGATATTACGCAGCAGCCGAAAATAGTCCACTTGGTAACTTTTAATAACTACAGAAGAGTCAAGTTTTAAACTCTTTCGGTCATTTTTTAGTGCAATGCTAATGGTCTAATCAGATTCAATGGATTATGCTAAAAGTGCTAGCGCCAAACCCGGAGATCAGCTGAATGGATTCCAAAAAGGTAAAAAAATCAAATGTTTCACCCTCTAAAGGGGACATTTCACAAGTTTTTTTTTTTAGATGTAAAATAAATCTTTGGTGAAGTATGTGAAGTTTTAGCCCATAATACCATATAGATAATTTATTATTACATGTTAAAATTGACACTTTGTAGGTGTGAGCAAAAATTTGCCGTTTTTGGGTGTGTCCTTTAAAATGCATATGAGGTGCTATTATTATAATAAGATCCCCTTTTGACATCATAAGGGGAGTCAAATTTCAATAATTTTTTCACATGCTTGCAGAGAATGGTTTACCAAAACTAAGTTACTGGGATGATCTTTTTCACATTTTCTAGGTTAATAGAAGCAATGGAGACCCAATTATAGCACTTAAACATGGAAAAAGTCAGATTCTCATGATGTGTCCCTTTAATACATTTTAACAAATGTCTCCGTTGTTTCTAAATCAATTTTAAAAGAACATTTGGTCCCTTAAAATGTAGCACATTTGCAACATCAAAAAGTGTCATATGCAACCAACTCAATGTCTCTCTAAGTCAACAAACACAGGCAGGCTCGAATAATCCGCTCTTCCTCACATAACCCTAACTTGACATTCAGGACTCACCACACAGATCTTTGATATCCATGTGAAGAAGCGTGTCAGCTTTCTAACACGATTACCATACAAATGTGAATATTTTTCTCCACATGCATCGAACAGGCGACACCCAAGCTCATATTTATAGCGACTGCAATAAAAGCCGCTCACAGTGGCCTTTGTGCGGCTCAGCGTGCAATGAAAGAGATTTACGGGCAGTGCAGATCGCCCTTTCACTAACACCGTGAAGGCCAGGACCTCAAATAAGCTTCTTAAGACTTTTCCTCTGACTTTTAACTCTTAACCCCATCACAATTCAGTTCACAGGTGAGGGAAAGAAGGTCAAACCGAGAGATTCAGAAATAAGGACATCTACGGTTTTTAACATGTGTCTGTTTGGTTTTAAGAAAGACAATTTGAAGGGCACATATTATGCCTATTTTTTCATTTTAACTTTGTAATATAAGTTTCAGGTGTGGCTTGAATGTGTCTGTGACGTTTTGACTCAAAGTACCCCACAGCTCATTTGTTATAGCATGTTCAAAATGCCTTTTTTTGGGTGGGAGCAAAAAAGTGCTGTTTTCATGTCTGTACCTTTAAATGCAAATGAGCTACAGCTCCTCACTCCCTTACTAACAGACAGTCAGCGCTTTTGGTTAAAAACAGATCTGATTCCTGTGAATACAATCTGAGCGCTACAGCGTGCTAACAAACACATTTAAAAAAGCTTTTGGATAAAATTAAGCAGTTAGTCAGTGGGCATGGGCGGGGCTTGATCAGTGTGACATCACATTAGCAAAAGAATCAAAACAGCATGTTTATGGAGACTGTTTTGGTTTAACTGGGATTAAAAAAGAAGGAGTGTGGATTTTGTTCATTGTCGGGTTGTTGTGTACACACTGCCAACACCCAATTATGTCCAAACACCTTGTAAAAGTGAATAAGGAACAAAGATTTGAGAAGGACAAATGTAGGAGGAGATATGGGAGCTGCGTTTACCTTTTTTACTTTGGTGTTTCTGATGGTGAAGATGCGGAGTGTGTAGCAGGCCATTACTTTGGTTCTCTTTAATGTCACCACGATATTGCCGTACTCCTCATTGTTTTCTGTCGGCCAGTACTGGTCACATTTTCTTCTGTGGGGCACGCATAGAAATGGGAATGGTCAACTTTTTGGACAATTTTACTCAGTTTAAAAGCTTAAATGCCTACATAGCTATTCAAACACGTCATTCATAATGTTCGACTTAAAGGTGGGGTGCATGATCTCTGAAAGCCAATGTTGATATTTGAAATCACCTAAACAAACACGCCCCTACCCCAATAGAATCTGGACCTTCTTTTGATAGACCTGCCCCACACATACGCAACCCAGGCAAGGGGTTAGTAGTCACGCCCCCTACTGCTGATTGGTTACAAGTGTGTTTTGGTACTCAGCCCGACTTCCTTTCCAAAGTGTTTTTCAAAAATCATGCACCCCGCCCTTAACTACTTAAAGGGATAGCTTACCCAAAAATAAAAATTATGTCATCATTTATTCACTCTCATGGTGTTACAAACCTGTTTAAATTTCTTTGTTTTAACGAACATGAAGGAAGATATTTTGAGGATAGTTTGTAACCAAACCAATCAGAAGCACCATTGACTTCCATAGTATGAAAAAAACACTATGAAAGTCAGTGGGGCCTTTTATATGTATACAGATTTATACAGGTTTGTAACAACATGAGAGTGAGTAAATAATGACTAAATTTTCATTTTTGGGTGATCTATCCCTTCAATATTTTACTATGGTAAAAAGTCTTCGTGTGCACTATCCCGTCCTGCCCGTATGAGCATTCATAAACAGAGCAAAATGTCTACTTGAGATATTTAAATGGGTGATTCTCACGAAACCATTGAAACACCACGGCACTAATGATTTTAGCTTTAAAATGTGTAATATAGTAACATTAAAAAGCATCAGAATTAACACAATACTGTGTTCTACCTTGCACAATGTGTGATTTCAACATAAGAATTTATAATTGTAAATTTTATCTCATTTTCTGCTGAAATTCTCATTACCGCAATGTGTCCGGCTGTGTTTGAACATGCGTTATGTTGTAATTTAATCAAATTAACACAAAAATATTAAGAAAAAAAATAAATGGATGTTTTGCTAGACTACTTTAGATGACAGAAAAAATATTTACTGAATATTCATGTATAATAATAATGAAGAAAAATTAGGAAAATGATGTGTCCATGCCTGATGTTCTCATCCTCCGCAACATTTTTTGAGAACAGTTTAAGCACACATACAGAATTTTAATAAAGTTTGATTTTGAGTGACCAAGCACATGGACCAGTTACTTCAAGATGGCTACCAGGTAAGATCATTTTTTTTACAGTTAATTTGAAATATTGTCTTGTCAGAATGCTTACACGACATTTTGATTATCATTACCGCAACAGATGCTTATTAAATGTTAATTTAATTAATAGAAGCATAATACTTTGATTTTAAATGCATGTGCAGAATCTCCGAATTATGTTCTTTTAGGTTTGTCATGTCATTTTGAAAATATGTCAGTGTCGATGTTTTCTGACTGTTGCGGTAATGAGATTTTTTAGCACTAATTTTTTTAATTATGTTACAAAAAGTGTTAAATGATAAGTAAAAGTTTTTAAATTAATGTTCCCATTTACTCCAGACTTTGTTTTTCAATGTCTGGTGGGAAAAAAAGTAAATTTAAGCAATTTTTACATTTTCATGCTTGACATTTTTAAAACCAAGTTTTCGTGAGAATCACCCAAATGCAATAGATGATGAATGGATTCAACTCACTCTGCCTTTCTCTACCAGGTTGGTGATCATGACTATAATGCCAGTGTTTTGCTCCCACACCATCCGCCAAAAGTCCTCAAATGTGGACTTGAGTGGACCCTGTGCAGCGATGTATGCCTTAGGCTTATTATAGCCCTGTATAGATACATGAATATAAGTTCATCACACATATTAACACCGGTCACGAATGCTGTAGTAGATGTCTGTAGACGTCACTCACATCTACATAGTTGGCATTAATGTAATCGCTGTGTTTGGAGTCTTTGCCAGCCAGCGGTCTGAGCTTTACTCTACTGTGGTCATCTGGAGGAAGAACAAGAGATGGAGAGTTAGAGACACACTTGTGTGCATGCATCATGTGTATAATCATACAAAGAGAACGAAAGAGAGACTCACAGGCTATGATGTTGATGTATCTGTTTTTGTGCTTATTATCCGGGTGATTGGAGTGTTCGGATGTGATCTTCAAATCTGCTGTGCAGCGCTGCACTTCCTATAACACACACACAAACACACGTTGGCATATAAAATCTCACAAAATGTCACTGTGATATCATGCAACTGGTGTCATTTTTCAAAAACAACCTGCTTTTATATTATTAAAAGACTGTCTGGTATACTTGATTCTGATTGGTCAGTTGTGACATTCAGAGGTCTGAGCACTAAGACTAATAACTCAACAAACAAGTCATCATGTTTACTGTAACACTCCTCTGTCTCCTTTCTCATGCCAGGTTTGAATGTGTAACAAAGCAACTATTAAAATATATCAAATCAATATTTAGTGTCTAGTTATGTACTCATGTTAGGCTACATTTACTGCAGAATGCCAAACTTTTCCAAGTGCCTCCTTTTTTGTCTTTGTCTATGCTTTCCTCCCAAGAATTCCCCTAAAAACTCATACTTGGGCCACACATAATCTCCGTGCCAATACCCTTCCAGTCCTCCTCGGCTCTCATGATCGCATGTTTTTTTTTGGCCGCACAAAGCCACTTGTCAGAGGTTCTGTCCAAAGGAGCTTTGGCACAGTTGTCTTTTCTCTTTCTCTCTGCTCAGTAGGGGCGGGGAAAGAGAGATAGAGTATTGGAGGAGAAAGGGTTAGAAACTAAAGAAGAAATTCACTGAGGGAAAACAGCCCCTACTTCCCAATGTCCATCAAGCCCACACACACACATACATTTAGAGCCACTTCCATGCGTCAATCAAGCCACTATGGGACAAAGGGGCCAAACAAGGGGCCCTGGAGGAACCTCAGTGACCCACACACCTCCCCTCTTCTCCTCATGTTCTCTTTAAACTTTACACAGTGACCTGAATCTAACAACCACAGAGAGAGAAAGATACAGAATGCAAAGATACAAGATACACAGACTTTCTGACTGCAAATGTATCATGTTTGTATTAATGCGATAAACTACACAAAAACAATTAACCTGCTTTCATATTATTACACGATTCTCTGAAATACTTGATGGTGATTGGTCAGTTGTGACATTCAGAGGTTTGACCACTGATCTATATAAATGACTGGATTGCGCATGACGTCACAACGTGCTCATTCTGAAATCTATATAAATAATCATACTTTGTACCGTATGTGCATGCAATAATTTGCTGGTTTTATGTTATCTAAACTTACAAGTTACCTAAACTTATTTAGAGAAATAACGCTGACCGTGTAGCTGAATGTCATAAAAAACTTTATTTATACCCGTGTCATTAACAGAACCCAGCAGACACACTCACCTTTACGTTTTTTATAAATCCATTTTCCTGCCCGATTAAAGCATAAACATTGCAAATAACACCAGAATTAACAGTAAATTTACGTACACATATCCTAAAAATAATCTTGCGTGACTGATACGCTGTAAAGCGGGTGAATCTTAAACATGATTTTGAATGGAAGTCAATGACGCTCTCTGCCGGTTGGGTATACCAAGATGGCGGCTCGAACTCTGCGCTGGCTTCACCTCACGCTGTTACGTTAAGCGTTCTATGCGCAATCCAGTCATTTATATAAATCAGTAGGTTTGACCAATAATGCTGCGTACACACCAAACGCGAAGCATCAAGCACGCATTATTTACGAAGAGGCAAATAATGCGTGCTATCGTGGCAATCGCTTTAGTTGACATGTGGTTACTCTGCTAGGACACCAGATGACTACTTTAGAAGTGTTGTTGCTTTAAGAGGAGTGGGAAATGTCATAATTACGATTTCCGAGCATGATCAAACTAAGTCGTATTTATGAGTGGGAAACTCAGGATTATGCAGAGTTGTGATGTCGAACAGGACGTTTAAGTTTAAATATTGATTTGAAATATTTTATTTGCTCATTTTTAACGAATGCAGACCTTCCGCGAGGAAAACCCGTTTACGTTTTAAGACGTTCAGATGTCATGAACACACTATTTGGTTGAATCAGATTCATTTGTAAATATAATGTCATGTTATTAAAATACATATTTTTGAGTAATATTACAATGTACCTGTCAAAATGATTTGCAACCCCCATGCGTTATTATTTTTGAGCGGTTGTTATCTGGAAATAACAAACCTGCAAATGTGCGACTGGCCAATCAGAATCAAGCCGCATAAGAAGTACAAAATTACTAGGTGCATTTGAAAGCAGCCTGACTTCATACATCTACAAATAAATCACCATTTTGTTATAAATCATTGGAAAAATTGCATAAAAAAAGTGATTTATTTTGTTTATGGTTGTCACCTAGTTTGATATTTTGTTAATCAATACAATTTCATGGTGTATATTCATTCCCTGGGAATCAAGTTTATGACCTTGCGGCTGCTATGCACTACTGGTTTAGTTACAAGAAAATGAGGCTTAACTAGTAAAGCATGGTGCAACATCACGTTCGTGGGTTTGCTTGCCACGACATGCACAGTGATAAAATTTAAATCAGAATGCATTATAATAACACAAGAAACGGTGTTTGTGAATGTCACATAACATGGTATTTTATAGTAATTAAAATAATACCATAGTACATGGTCCCAAAAATGACTGTACTTCTTGATACCACAGAATGGAAAGAATGGTGATAGTTCCCAAACTTGTCATTTTGCAACTCACTCAAATGGGTGATTCTCACGAAACCATTGAAACACCACGGCACTAATGATTTTAGCTTTAAAATGTGTAATATAGTAACATTAAAAAGCATCAGAATTAACACAATACTGTGTTCTATCTTGCACAATGTGTGATTTCAACATAAGAATTTATAATTGTAAATTTTATCTCATTTTCTGCTGAAATTCTCATTACCGCAATGTGTCCGGCTGTGTTTGAACATGCGTTATGTTGCAATTTAATCAAATTAACACAAAAATATTAAATGGATGTTTTGCTAGACTACTTTAGATGACAGAAAAAATATTTACTGAATATTCATGTATAATAATAATGAAGAAAAATTAGGAAAATGATGTGTCCATGCCTGATTTTCTCATCCTCTGCAACACTTTTTGAGAACAGTTTAAGCACACATACAGAATTTTAATAAAGTTTGATTTTGAGTGACCAAGCACATGGACCAGTTATTTCAAGATGGCTACCAGGTAAGATCTTTTTTACAGTTAATTTGAAATATTGTCTTGTCAGAATGCTTACACAACATTTTGATTATCATTACCGCAACAGATGCTTATTAAATGTTAATTTAATTAATAGAAGCATAATACTTTGATTTTAAATGCATGTGCAGAATCTCCAAATTATGTTCTTTCAGGTTTGTCATGTCATTTTGAAAATATGTCATTGTTGATGTTTTCTGACTGTTGCGGTAATGAGATTTTTAAGGACTAATTTTTTTAATGATGTTACAAAAAGTGTTAAATGATAAGTAAAAGTTTTTAAATTAATGTTCCCATTTACTCCAGACTTTGTTTTTCAATGTCTGGTGGGAAAAAAAGTAAATTTAAGCAATTTTTACGTTTTCATGCTTGACATTTTTAAAACCAAGTTTTCGTGAGAATCACCCATATATGTATAATCTATCCCAGGACCCACCAACGTATTTAAAAAAAAAAAAAAACACATTTTACCTCTTTTATAAGGAATTTTGTTAATGAAATGTAAGTTTAATTGAAATATCAAAATAATTTATGGTATATCATTATGTTTTCGTTCATATTCATACAGTTAAATTAATACACTATCTAGTGTGTGTGTGTGTGTGTGTGTGTGTGTGTGTACGTAGCTTGGTCCTTCAGGTGATGTTCCTAAGCCAAATATCTCAGATTGTTCACCGTTATTCAGCTGTGCCCTTGACAGGACGAGCAGATGTCGTGGCTCAAGACTCAATGAATAACTAATTACTGCTCATTCTTGTACAAACTGCCATCACATTAGCCTGACAGAACGTTGTTGTGGTTTTTTGGCCTCCAGCGCCACAAAAACACGCACAGCACAGAGTCCAAAAAACTCACGGCACGGCTCAGATGGCCTCATTTATTCTCATGAACTGGCCGGGCAACTCTGCCAGAAATAACAAACATCCGCGTGGGGATCCCGGCCCAGCTGTTCACAGACAGCCACCAGAACCTGAACCACTGCAGCGAAACCACCAGAACCACACGAGACCGGTCTCTGAGAGTTTGTGTAAATTCAGGAGCGGGATACTACTGTGGGTGTGTTTGTGTGGGAGAAGATCTTACCTCAAAGTCTTCTGAGAATCCATGCTGATTATTGGAATAGAGCTCGGAAACGTGTTTGTAAAACTGCTTGACAGGAATGGCCTCCATATCGTCTGAAACAGAGCCAGAAAAAATATGTTGAACATTTTGTGACATGAAAACCATAAAACTGGACATGAGGTCAGAGGAGACCCTGTAAACTCGGTCCTTGAGAGCCAGTGACCTTCATGACTTTGTGTCAAGGTCAAAAACAACAGGGTTTACTCATGTAGTTCAAGTACAATAATATCAAACAGAGGGCTGTTTTTTCTGTGATTACTTTAAGGCTGATAATTTACAGATCAAAAATCCTGAACAGATTCAGACTCTTTAACTGACACACAGAATAAGCCGACAAGCTGTCATTTAGATCTATCTGTATATACATGTGTGTGGATAAGCACATAAAGCTTAAAAGAAACAAAATTACTCACAAACAAGCATCAAAAGCACATTTTCCTTAATAAACGTAATAAACCTTACTGTGTGTTTCACTATGATATCCTCAACACTATTTTACTATATTATATTATGGCATACTATAGTATTAGTATAGCATTGCATAGCAAACTATAGTACAGACCCTACAGCAGATAGCTGAAAGGGTCATTTGGGTCTCTCTTCCTCCACACGCTGTATCAGCAAAGCTGACAGTAGTCCGGATGACCCCACACACCCCTTTCATCAACTCTTCACCCTCCTGTCATCAGGGACGAGGTACAGAAACATTCGAGCCCTCTTTAATGACATTATGAAGGAAATTGGAACGATGGGGGATGTCATTTCACCATCCAGAAATGCATGGAGTGAAAACCAAGGATTGGGCGGATATTAATTCATTGACAGGCAACGATGACAGGGGATGAGCCATTATTTAAAATCAGAATTTCTCTGAATTTACAAATCCTTTTTTTGGGATATGTAAGTACATAGCTGGGTGATTCTCACAAAATCCAGATTTAAAAGGTGTGCAGCATCAGATTTTTTAAAAAGCCTTTGAAGCCAATTTGTTTTTTGCACATATAAGATTAAGGTCTGAACTTACTTTTTAGAAGATTTAAAAATATTTCCTATAGAATTATTTACATTTTTTAGATTATTATTATAAAAAATGATCATTAGCACAACATGATATTACATTAAATATATGCATTTACAAACTCATGTTTCAGAAATGAGAACTAAAAAGTGGTCTTGGTACTATGACACACAAAATTTCAACTTTTATCTGGAGAGAAAAAATAAGAATTGCTTACCTGGTAGCCATCTTGAGTGTCACAGTCAATTATGTCCCTTCAAACTATTTTTTTTAAATGTTTGTTCTTTGAGGGCTTAAAAAATTATTGAAAATTGTTGCGGAGGATGAGAAATTTGGTCTTGGACACATTAATATTCCTTATTATTGTCTTTACATTTACCAATGATCACCAAATACCACATGTTTTTTTTTACTGTAAATGTTCATAGTATAAAATGCACTGAAGCCTTTTATTTTTTAGATTTTTTAATTGTAAATATTTCAATGTTAAAGAACCCAAATCCAGTCAAGGACACGTTGCGGTAATGAATATTTTCCCCTTAAATGGAAAAAACAACAAAATTGGTTTGTATGATGTCATTTGAAATCATGTGCAAAATACTACATAAAGAGATGTTTGTAACTGTATGCTTCTTATTTTGATAGCATTTACTTTTTTTATCAAAATGTTTCATGATACCTCATAAGTCTCATTTCATGAGAATCACCCAGCTGCATGAAATATATCACACTGTGCAAGCAGTTTTTTTAGATACTTTATTTAAAAAAAATCATACATATTGTGCCTTAAAGGCGGGGTGCATGATCTCTGAAAGCCAATGTTGACTTTGAAATCTCCCAAACAAACACGCCACTATCCCAACAGAATCTGGACCTTCTTTTGATAGACCTGCCCCACACATATGTCGGTTAGTAGACACCCCCCTTACTGCTGATTGGTTACAAGTGTGTTTTGCTAGTCGGTCCAACTCCCTTTTCCAAAGTGTTTTTCAAAAATCACGCACCCCGCCTTTAACTTTACACTTGCACATTGCGCATTTCATAAAAAGGACAAAAAAATCAGTATATCATGTATGCTTCTCTCACTGTAAAAAATCTTTTTTCACTTACATTTTTAAGTTTAATCAACTTGGATTTAATTTTAACTGTATTGATTAGTGATGAGTTGCTGGAACTTATAAAATAAAGTTGACATAACTCACTTGACTTGACATGTTAATCCTAGTTGATTAAACATTCCCCTTTTGCACATTTTGTAAAATGTTACTGTTTTTCTTCATCTCAGGGACACACCTGCACTGTATGTTGTCTTAGTCTTCTATGTCAAGGTTGTAAGCCTTGCAAATAGTCATGTTTTGTCTGCTTTCAAATGTTTAGTTTCTATATTGAATGTTTATATTTCTATACTGAATGAGCACTATGCTGCGTCCAAACTGATTGCACTATATTTTATATGCACTATTTTAATTCTTTTTATTTCTCTTGTTTTTTATTCTTATTTTTAACTGTTTTATACTTTTATTCCTGTTTTATTCTTTTTCACACATTTAGTTTTTCACATTTATTTTCTTTTAATTGATATTTAAAATTCATGTATATTTTATTTCTTGTTTTCTCATTTCTATGTAAAGCACTTTGAATGACCTCTGTGTATGAAATGTGCTATACAAATAAACTTGCCTTGCCTTGCCTGCCTATATGAGCTATCTAGATCTTTTCCTTTAGCTTTTATTTTAGCTTTTTTAACCTATTTAATCTCATTTAAATATTACAGTACAGGATAGTAATATTTACAATTATGTATAGTATATACAGTTTTGTAATCGTGTGCTGTCTGTAGCACCATGGTCGTAGAGGAACACTGTAATAAGTCAGTGGGTTTGACTTGAATCCTCCACAAAATACCCTACTGCACCAGGCAATAAAACATAAAAACATATTTCATATCACTTTAACAAAACATTAGCGTAAATTTTTAATTTAAAATGCTAAATGTGATTGAGAGAGAGAGAGATTACGGTGCACACTAAATAGATCTTTGTAAATACCAAGCCCAGTCTTAGCCAAGCTGGCACACAGATGCCTAAATTGGATTGAGGGCACCATGCCACCCCTATTGTGAGTTGTGCCATGGCTTAACAATGAAAATTGGTTCCAATGAAGTGCTTATGGGAAAGCCCAAGCAAATCAATGGCTCTCGTTGCATTAAGATCTTGGCCCCAGTCGCCAGAACGGATTCCACCGCAGCGACTAAAATCTTCGGACCCCAAATACTGTCCACTTCTGTTCCACTGCACTCTCTGTTAATCATTTACCCAATAACACACACAGACAATGAGCCAAAGTAAGATACTGGCCAAGAAGAGTCATTTTCTTGGCTCCTATCCTAATGGCTAATGTGTATGCATGTCAAAGAGTGTGTGTGGGAGCAGAGGGTCAAGATGAATGCCAGCTGTCTTCTCTGGAAACCGCAGCGACCCCAAACCAACCTAACAAGACCTGCGATTCCTTAAATCTACTCAACAGTGTCTCTTTTGACTCACACTCATATTTTGCTCACAAATATATAAAGCTCTTAAATCCAGTTTACAGTAAACAAAAGTCAATGATGAAACTAAAGTCATTTCTGAACATTTTAAATGGCACTCCAGCATTACACAATGCTGACTGGCAAGGTCAGTAGCAATAAAAGTGTAGTGATTGTAATAGTAGTCACTATGGTGCTTGGGTGCTATGTGTGGTTGTCAGGGTGTTTCTATGCTAAAGTGTTCTGAAAACCTAAAAGTGCATGTATATGCCAGTGCGGTGCTGCAAGTGGTTGCCATGTAGTTGCCAAGGTGTCTGATTGCTTTCATAGCATGTTTCTATGGTATTGGTATACTATGGTATTCCTATAAAGTCAAGTTATTCTGATAGCATTATAGCACATGCTACGCCATTGCTAGCATGTCGTGGGTGCAGACAAGTTTCTGTACAATTGCCCAGAAGTTCTGCTTGTGTTATGGCACATTACTATGCCATTGTTAGAAAGTTGTGGGTGATTGCCAGGGAGTTGCCAAGGTGTCTGATTGCTTTATAGCAAATACTATACCATTGCTAACGAGTTGTGGGTGATTGCCAGGGAGTTGCCAAAGTGTCTGATTGCTTTATAGCACGTACTTTGCCATTGCTAACATGTTGTGGGTGGTTGCCAGGGAGTTGCTATGCAGTTGCTAAGGTGTCTGATTGCTTTATAGCACATACTACACCATTGCTAGCGTGTTGGAGTACCAACAAGCTGCTAAACAATTCCTCTGGAGTTCTGTTTGTGTTATAGCATGTTACTATGCCATTGCTACAAAGTTGTGGGTAGTTGCCTGGGACTTGCTACACAGTTGCAAACATGTTTTACTAGCTTTATAGTATGTTACCATGCAATTGCTAGCATGTTCTGGGTGGTTGCCAGGGAGTTGCTATGCAGTTGCCAACATGTTCTGATAGTTTTATAGTGCGTAACTATGCCATTGCTAGCAAGTTGTGGGTGGTTGCAAGGGAGTTGCTATGCACCTGCCAAGGTATTCGGATTGCTTCATGGCTCGTTACTATGCCATTGCTAACGAGTTGTCGGTGGTTGCCAGGGAGTCTGACTTGCAGTGGTTCTCAATTCCAGTCCTCAGGTCCCCCTAAAACACCTGATTCAGTTAACCAGCTTGTTAGTGTGTTAATTAAGGAGCCTGATGAGTGAAATCAGGTGTTTCATTTAAGGAGACATCTAAAACATTCCGGGAGGGGGGCTCAAGGACTGGAATTGGGAACCACTGCTTTATAGCACATACTATGCCATTGCTAACATTTTGTGGGCCGGCAAATTGCCATATAGTTACTCAGGAGTTCTGATTGTGTTATAACATGTTACTACGCCATTGCTAACGTGTTGTGGGTGGTTGCCAGGGAGATGCCATGCAGTTGCCAAGGTGTCTGGTTGCTTTATAGCACGTACTATGCCCTTGCTAACGTTTTGTGGTCCGGCAAGTTGCTATACAGTAACCAGGAGTTCTGATTGTGTTATAACATGTTACTACGCCATTGCTAACGTGTTGTGGGTGGTTGCCAGGGAGATGCTATGCAGTTGCCAATGTGTCTGATTGCTTTATAGCACGTACTACGCCACTGCTAATGCATTGTGGGTGCCGGTAAGTTGCTATATAGTTGCCCAGGAGTTCTGATTGTGTTATAGCATATTACTATGCCATTGCTAGCAAGTAGTGGGAGGTTGCCAAGGAGTTGCTATGCAGTTGCCAAGGTGTCGGATTGCTTTACAGCACATACTACGACATTGCTAACATGTTCTGGGTGGTTGCCAGGAAGTTGCTATGCAGTTGCCAAGGTATCTGATTGTTTTATAGCACGTACTACACCATTGCTAGTGTGTTGTGGGTGCCAGCGAGTTGCTATACAGTTGCCCAGGAGTTCTGATAGTTTTATAGCGTAATACTATGCCATTGCTAGAAAGTTGTGGGTGGTTCCCAGGCAGTTGCTATGCAGGTGACAACATGTTCATATAGCTTCATAGTACATTGCTATGCCATTGCTAGCATGTTCTGGGTGGTTGCCAGGAAGTTGCTATACAGTTATCAAAGTGCTGTGATTGCCTTACAGCATGTTACTATGCAGTTGCTAGGGTTTTGTGGGTAGTTGCTTACTGTACTTAGTGCAAACAGACCAACCCTCAAGTCTCTATAATATCATCTGGCAAATCTAGGACCATTCATCGGCCAATTCCCATAATTTTAAAATACCAAATTAGCCTCATCAACATCCTGGCCAAGCAGAAGGTAGGTTAACCTAATGTATAAAACATTAGTAACATTACTACAAACACAAGATGGCGCTTCACTCTCAAAGCATGCTTGTGAGTACATCTGGTTTTCTCCCTATTTCCCAGGAGCTGAAAACTTCATCAGATCCACTTCATGTCAAAATCAATGCATGCATGGATTTTTACATTCACGGGTCATTACACTAATCACACAGAATAAGAGGCTGTAGAGCGCACAGAATTAAGGTCTTACACACACACACACACAGTTAAAAATCTCATGTAATCCAACCTGTTACCCATATGGCAACAGGTAAACAAGAAAGACACATACTCAAATACCACTCCAGCATTTGATCATATCACAGCACCTGCTGATAGCTATCAATGACTGCTGCCACACCTGACCTAGAATCAGTGTGAACGTTTCTATGGGTTCAAGATAAAATTTGACTGATCAGAGACAAATTCGATGAAGCCTACCTGGAATGGGAATAACAGGTATACTCTCATTGGGTACAACTCTGGGAGAGTTACTGTCTTCCACGTAGAAATGAGCCGTTTGGAAACACCTCCTAAAAAACAGAAATAGAAAGAGCGAGACAGTCATAACACAGTCATAGACAACACATCAACATTAGCTTAATGTTGCCATCAGGTGTGGTTTATGTAACGATCTCCACCAGAGTAAACACAGATGCTGCTGGGGATGTTTGACAGGATTAAGGTGAACTTTGAACTCTCTATCTAAAGCGTAAATCAATTCAAACACAGATTACGGCGGACACTTCAAACACATTTTTTTTCTTTAAGGGTCAATTCACATACTTTCTTAAAGGGACAGTCGTCATTTGCATACTCTTGTGTCTTTTGAAACGTTATTTTATTTGTATGATCATATAGATAACTTTTAAAATATTTCGTATGGTTTTTAGAATATGACGGCTGCTGGTCACCATCTACTATAGCGATAGAAAGATGACATAAGAATGAACAATTCCTTTAAACTTATATTTAGGTACTTTGCTTTAGTAAAAATCAAATGACTACAGACATCATTTTAGCATGTCCCCAAAGAAAGAAATGGAGGACAAGTTTGTTCCAAAACACAGGTAGTGTCAGTAATCCCACATGCATTTCTTTTCTCTCATGCAAAAAATGTACTCTATATTTTCATACTAAAACTCTACGTACAACCAGACTGACTGAAGCGCATATACTATAGTTCACAACACACAACTTGTTGTGGATCTCCATTGTAAAAAAAGAAAAACTAAGGCTGTCATGAGAACAGATATCTGCTACAGACGTCAATACCATAAACTGGTTTTACTTCTTTTGTCAAGCTCACCAGAGAACCCATAAGAGAACAAACCTACAGCCAGTAACAAAACACACAGAAATCAAGAGAGACAGGTAGGAATTGGCTGTTTGAAAGTTACCAAAAGCCCACGTTTTTGACGTCAACTCAACAAGTCAGCAGGAGTTTTGTCTGCCCTACCTGTATTTGATGCACAGAAGAGAACATAAGCTGTTCATCCCTGCAAAGACCGAGGGATTTTAAAAGTGGAAGGAGACAGCAGGATCCACATGCTTCCCCTGAGAAACACCAAGTGTATGTGTGTGTGATAGAGAGAGAGAGAGAGAGAGAGAGAGAGAGAGAGAGAGAGAGAGAGAGAGAGAGAGAGACTGGGGTGGAGAGAGGGTTGGTCCTGACATATCACATGCACAGGACTTTACACAAGAGCGAGAGCTGCCGGGGTCAGTCGTGAACAGTCCACTGATCTCAGATCAGCCCAGAACTGCTCAAAAGACACCTGCTGCCTTTCCCTCTGGATACACGCACGCACACACAGTACACTAAACCAGCTGGACACTCCTTTGTGTTCAACTCCTCCATTCTTTTGTTTAATTCCATTTAACTTCATTCTGACCAAAGAAAGAATGAGATGCAGAAAAACACACCAGAATAACAAACAAGAACAAAAACCTAGTGAGTGTTGAACAACAAAATACATGGATCATAAAACGCATAGCTTGAACAAGCCATCTGCCAAATGCCTAAATATATAAATGTAATGAAAAAGTTTAAAGGGATAGTTCACCCAAAAATGAAAATGATGTCATGCTTTATTCACCCTGAAGTTGTTATCAAACTTGTATAAATTGCTAAACACAGAGGACGATATTTTGAAGAATGTTTCTAAAGGAAATCTGAGGCACCATTTACTTCAATAGTAAGAGAAAATAATACTATGGAAGTGAATGGTGCCCCTGATATGTTTGCTTATAAACATTATTTAAGATATCTTCCTTTGTGTTCAGCAGAAAAAAGTAGTTTATACAGGTTATTTGTCTGGTGCTAGCACTTTTAGCCTACCTTAGCACAATCCATTGAATCTGATTAGACCATTAGCATCGCGCTAAAAAATAACCAGAATTTTGATATTTTTCCTATTTAAAACTTGACTCTTCTGTAGTTACATCGGGTACTAAGACCAACATAAAATTAAAAGCTGTGATTTTCTAAATATCGAAAAATATCAAAACTCTTCGGTTATTTTTTTAGCGCGGTGCTAATGGTCTAATCAGATTCAATGGATTGTGCTAAGCTATGCTAAAAGTGCCAGCGCCAGACCAGGAGATCAGCTGAATGGATTTCAAAACGGTAAAAATCTAATGTTTAACTCTTGCGGAGCTGGAAAATGAGCATATTTTCAAAAAAAGTGGAGTGTTACTTTAATGTTTGGGTAAACTATCCCTTTAAGACGGACTAGATTTAAAGGGATAGTACACTTAAGAGGGACAATTCTGTCACTATTAACTCATCATGTCAATCCTTACATGAAACATAAAAGCAAATCCTTTTTAATATAGTGAAAGTGAACGGGGACTGTTAAGGTAAAAAAAATCATTAAAAATAAATCATTACCCAACTTGCTGTTCTAGCTAAACAACAATTTCAGCGAATCGCGTTTTGTCCTTTTCTGAGCTCGACAGCCTCTGGTTACTGTATGAGTTTGGGAAAGAGTCACAAATGACATGCGTCCGCTGTGAACATTTCTCCGAGAGGATTCAGACCCGAGCTGTCAGAGAAACCCTCCCTAAAGGCACTGCGAAATTTCATGCTTAACAGGTCTGATCTGTGGAACAAAAGCAGGGCCGGGGCGAGCAGGAAATGTTGAGTGTTATTAGCACACACATTACTTTAACCAGTCAAACTGGACACTGTGCCTGAGGCATTTATTGTGTAGCTTCACATGAATAATCGCACCGCTGTAACACAATGCCTGAGTCATTAAATACCTCTGAAGTGAATTATGTACAACATGTTGCAGTCGGCGGCTACGTGGCAGTGATGAAGTTATTGGCTTTGTGTCCTCTGTGGACACGTTTGCTTTGTACAAAACCTTGTGCACTACCTTGCTAAACACAGTCTATATAGGCCTTCTTAACTGGCATCCAACCCTTTAAGAAATATGAGTGTATTTATATGTTAGGGATGCACTGATATAAAATTTGTGTACTGATACTGATATTTGATTACTTATTACATCTACTGATAGTTTAGCTTTTTACTCCTGGTTTCAAAGTACTATGTCATGAAATCCTTGAAGTGCAGAGCATACAAACTGCAATATATTTATTTAATCTTACATATTTATCGACTGTTTTTTAACAATTGCCCAATGTCATATATTTAAAAAAAATGCTTTTATCTGCTGATTATAGGCTGATATATCTATACATTCATAGTCTTTATATATTATTTTTATAATTTTATATAAAACGCACGTGAAATTGTAGTCATTGGAGACATTCACGTGGAAATTCGGTTCATGGGAGGGGCTTCGACGACTTACCTGTAATCACGTCAGTACTAGGGCAAGCTCGTGATTGGTTAACGCGCGCCGCATCGTCCATGCGCTCCACGCCATTCGTGCCGCAGGGTGCCTATTCGCTTCTTTGCATTGACTTAACATGTAAATCATGTATCATTTTTTTAAATATATGTTTAAATGTTTTAAATGCATGCATCAGGTTTATTTCAATGCACATTGTGTATTATGTTGATTTTATGTAATAAAAAATTACGTTTGCACCATTTTTATGAAAGTTAAGAATGAATAGACCTAAAATTGTTAAATGGTGTAACCGCCAAAGAATGAGAAATATTAAATATTTTATCCACCTTAATGGCATGTAAGTGCAAGCATAAAAAAAACATTTAAGTTATTTCTAAATGTAATATTTAATGCGTTTTTGTAATATTTGTCCTGACATGTGCTGAAAACAGCTCTGTTTTCTAAATAATCTTTGAGAAATGATGTAAAAATGTATGTAAAAAAATCATATTACACTAAACTAGATTATATTTTATTCTACTTTTTAATGAAAATATTTATATAAAAAAAAAATAGTTATACCAATTGACACAGACCGGTTATTGACATTTTTGCAATTATCCCCCAAATATTCTTTCTAAATGAAATAAAACCAGAAAAAAAAATAATAATAATAATGTATGCAAGTAATCTACAAATTTATTTTGAAATTTTAACCATTTTACATTAATTAACGTCACGTCATTGACCCATTATATATTATTTATTTATTAATATTAATTATATATTATTGATTTTTTACATAGATTAGAAATGAGAAACGTCATTCTTTCGACAGTCTAATCATCTTTTGAGTTTGATGCAATGCATTCTGGAATTTCTTGTTCCATGACACATATCTGCATTAAATTTTGGACAAAATAATATTATAGTGTAATTGTGCATCTCAGAGACTTTGCATTCTGGAGAGCAAATACTTCCAAAATACTACCAAAATCTATGGCCGCTTACTAGATTTAGATGTTTTCCTGTGCTTTAATGGTGAGACCATAGCGTTTGCACCGCAAAGGTCAAAGGTTTTATCGCAGGGAACAAACATACTGATAAAAGAAATGTATAGATTACATTCGAGTCGCTTAGGATAAAAGCATCTGCTAAATGCGCTAATGTAATGTTCGGGGAACTCAATCGAACTGAAGAGACTCCTGTGCATACCTCCGATCTTTGTCATAACACAGGAAAAAGGGAGAGGTTAAAGAAAGAAAAGATTTAAAAATACAACACCATAAAGGAGAGGAAATAGTTGTAAACTAAAGAGCTTGAGGTGTGTGTGCGTTAGAGATAAATGAATATTTGACTTGGATTGTTTCCATGAGACGGTCACAGGAAGTGTCACATCCTAGTTAATGTTTCCAGGTGGACTTCAGACATCGTAACACACAATCCACAAACCCCCACACCGCAAACACACACAAATGTTCTCAGCTAAATCTAAATGGGAACATACAGTACCGTAAACACGCGGCACATGCGTTTTCATGTAAACACACCGGTGTCAACGTATGGGACATAAGATATGCATAAACAGATATGCATGAACACAAAACCACACACACGCGCACACTGCGGTGTGACAGAAGGTAAGGATATCTGATCTAACATAGACAGAGACATTAGCGTGTACTGTTAAAGCTAATCTCAGCTAGTCTGCTGAGCAGATTAAAACTAAAGACACACATAAGCGCACACACACAAGTTAATGGTGGATCATTACATCTGAAGTCTATTCTAATACCCAACAAACCTCCAAATAGATTTCCCAGCATCCTTTGCACCCCAACCACACAATAATCCCCATCAAATAATAGATCTTGCTTTTCATGTATTATATTGGCAACTAAGACGATGACTGATGCAAATTTTGTTTCTCTCTTTGGTGTATTACATCAGACAGCAGAGGGTTTGGCAAAGGCTAAACTTTTTCACGACCCCCTGCTACTGCATGACCCCTGGGTTTCAGAGGAGGGAGCAGATGGCCGTTTTCGAGACCAGGGCGGAGAGCCCGGAGCTGTGGAGAGAATACTGGCACAGGGACTGAGACACGGTGATAGTGTGATCAAGTGCCATAGAGACACTTTATTCAAAACTTACGGATATAAAAAAATAAGCAAATCGACCTAGCTACACTGACAAGACAGATTATGACCAAGCAGACACGTCAAATCTGAGAATATAGACGAGAATGGAGGACAGTTTTTAAAGCCTAATATAGTTTTACCTTGATTTCTGGCAAACTTCCCCCAGGAACACCTGAATGCCTCCCCCCTTTCCAAAAAATCTTGCGTCCCCCCTGAACGCCCCTGATGAGAAACGCTGGTGTAGATGCATTGTTTATTGTTAGCTCATGTAAACTAAGGTATCCAACAAATGGAATCTTATTGAAAAAGTTTT
Source organism: Misgurnus anguillicaudatus (assembly GCF_027580225.2). Classification (NCBI taxonomy): domain Eukaryota; kingdom Metazoa; phylum Chordata; class Actinopteri; order Cypriniformes; family Cobitidae; genus Misgurnus; species Misgurnus anguillicaudatus. The sequence continues at coordinate 10,852,059 of NC_073350.2, forward strand.
ACATTTTTTCAATATAAAATATACTATAACATGCTAAACATTTTCTATTTCAGAGCAGGTTTTGGGTCAAATAAATTTTTCCCACTATTTTTACAAAGCATGACACCCAAAATAATTAAACGCACATATATATCTTATTATTAGACACTTTTACATCGTCTCAGGTGTGACCATGGCAACAGGGCCCCAGTAACCACTTCTGCATCACCCCATCACTTCAGCAATGCCCTAAGGAAAGCCTCTCTCTATCTTACTTATTGTCACCAGAGACACATCACACACACTTTATACACGTTCGACCCACACACTTCTAACTGGTTTTCATTCTCCATCAGGGCCCAGGGGACACCGGAGGCCCCAGAGTGATAAACTACAAGCTACAGGATTCAAATTGACACAAACACGCATAGCTGCCAAACTCTAAAGCAATAAAACAGATGAAGTGTTTAAAAGCGATAGACATTCACCTGCAAGACTTTGCCTGATTCAATCAGAGAATCGCTTGTATCTATCTAAATGAGTCAGTCTGGAGATCAGTGATTCGGTGGGAGTCCTTCCATCAGTCTGTCAGCGATTCATTGAGTCAGAAAGAAAGTGAATCTGTCAGTATGGGTCAGTGTCACTCACCTCCAGTAGACGAGGACGGCCAGCAGCAGGATGAGGCAGAGGAAGGTAAGCGCAGACACCACCACCAGAGGGATGATCCACTCCATCCTGCCTGCAACAGGCACTGGGTACATACTGGAGACGGGCGTACGTTCTGAAACAAACAGACACACCCACCCACAGGGTTAACATTAACAATCTGTAGGTATAGGAAAGAGAGGTTATGTTACACAGTTACAGACACATCTGAAGGTTCATATACATAAAACATTTCTGATTATTTTCTTTAATTTATAAGCAATAATAATTAATGCAATAATAGTAAAAAATAATAATAGCCACATCTGAAAGTCCATGTGAAAATTTAAACAAAGCTTAGTGGCTAAAAGACTATAAATTGATACATTTCTGACATTTTTCAAAAATTATTTATTAGTTTATATGATTTATAAACAACAATACTAATATTAATACTAATACTACTAATAATAATATCCACATTTCAAGGTTCATGTAAAAATACAACCTGAATGATTATACATAATACATTTCTGACTTTAAAAAATATTATTTTCTATTATTTATAAATAATAATAATAATAATAATAATAGTAACAACAACAACAACAACAACATCCAAATCTGAAGGTTCATGTAAAAATACAAACTGAATGATTACACAATACATTTCTAACACTTTAAAAAAAATATTATTTTCTATTATTTATAAATAATAATAATAATAATAATAATAATAATGATAATAATAATATCAACATCTGAAGGTTCATGTAAAAATACAAACTGAATGATTATACATAATACATTTCTGAAACTTCTTAAAAATTATTATTTTCTATTATTTATAAATAATAATAATAATAAATAATAATAATAATAATATTCACATCTGAGGGTTCATGTAAAAATACAAACTGAATGATTATACATAATACATTTCTGAAACTTCTTAAAAATTATTATTTTCTATTATTTATTGATAATAATAATAATAATAATAATAATAATAATAATAATAATAATAATAATAATATCCACGTCTGAAGGTTCATGTAAAAATACAAACTGAATGATTATACATAATACATTTCTGACACTTTTTAAAACTTATTTATTATTTTCTATTATTATACAAATAACAATAATATCCACATCTAAAGGTTCATGTAAAAATACAAACATAAAAGTGGCTGACCTGTTGATACATTTCTGTCAATTTTTTTTCAATAGTGAATGCTGATAATTGCAATTATACATATTTTAATGTTGATCATGCACTAGTAGTAGTAGTAGTAGTAGTAGTAGTAGTAGTAGTAGTAGTAGTAGTAGTAGTAGTAGTAGTAGTAGTAGTAGTAGTAGTAGTAGAAGTAGTAGTAGTAGTAGTAATTTTATACTACTTTAATATTATTATTATTATTATTATTATTATTATTATTATTATTATTATTATTATTATTATTATTATTATTAAAAATAATAACAATAATATTAAAGTAAAACAATTAAATTGCATAAGAATAATATAAGAAAACGTAGACTTATTATTCGACATTGTTTACTTAATACTGACTCAAACATATTTAATGTTATGCTATATTAAATACATCAATGTTTACCTGCTTAACAGGTTTGTTTCACTATATATTAATGAGGACATCTCAAACTTCATTCCAGTGTATAACAGGTTACCCCTAACCCTAACCTTTCCACAACCTGTTGACATTTAACAAAATCTGGCTCATTTATAAAGATCATGCAATATAAAAAATATTTTTGTGACATATTTCACTATATTTCCAGGACAAAACCAACTAAAACCAAACCTATAAACACACACACACAAACATACCACAATCCCAAACTGAAAAGTCAATCTGACAGCAGTAACCACAGCGTCACACATCTGAAAGATCAAAAACCCACAGCAAACCTCCGGTGGTCCATATGTAGCATGATGCTAACTGCTCCATACTACAGTCCACACTACTACCTCACATTCGCAAACAGACTCACAATCATGCCAGGAAAAGCACTGGACAACAGACTCACTCTCTGGACCTTGCAGGCACGCGCGCACACACACACACACACACACACACACACACACACACACACACACACACACAGCTAAATATGGAGTCTCACACTCTATTACTTTCTTGCTTCATTTTTTAACTCCCTGCAGCTGAAATAGTTTTCTGCTCTCATCCTCTCCGGACCGGAAAAGTAGGCCAAGCCTCTGCCTCCAAAACAAATGTGTTGAATCACGAAATGAAGGATGAGGAAGAATTGAAAAAGAGGAAGACACAGAGGGAAAGCTGAGGAACGCAGAATAAAGGACAACAAACGGTGGAGATAAAACCGTCAGCTCACAGGGGACACACAGACGGGACCACGAAAGAACCGAATGTTTAATGAGAGAAGACAAAAGGACGAAACTAGATTATTTCTAAGTTAATGTGAGTAATGCTTACCCACCCAAATCTCGAAATCATGATGCTGGAATATCTCAATATAATATAAAGATAAGCTTAAACCTTAAAACAAGGTCTTTATGATATCCTTGCTATATGTAGCTCAAGTCCCACCTACAATTTAAATGTATTGGGTTTTGATCCCATTCAAACGTTAGCAGTGAAATCTCCAACGTTTTCTGAGATCCACCACTAGCAAAGAAAAAGTGTATGATGAAAGTGTAGATCTCTAACCTGTATGTATAGAGAAAGGTGGCAGGTGACCACGGTCGGGTTTGTCGGTTTTAGCCGTGCTGTCTGGTGCCTCGATTACTGCTGTCATACTATCATCATCTTCCGGCTCTCTGGTAGGCAGCACCTCTGTGTCCTCATCACCGATCCTCTGTGTGTTTTCCTCCGGGACACTAGACGGCACTGTGCTCTTGCTTCCTCCTTTCTCTTTCGCTGTTGAATCTGGCACCGCTGTGGGAGGATCCTTTACCACGGAGCTGTTCACCTGCTTTTCGACCGCGTCGGGATCTCCGCCGGTTTTGGTCTCTGCACCTTTTTCTTCCTCCTCCTCTTCTTCCTCTCCGTTTTTCTCTCCATCCTCATCTTCACCCTTCCCTCCCTTCTCACCCCCATCGTCAGATCCTTCGGCCTTAGCGGCCGTGGTGGCGTCCGCATCCGAGGCCGGGGAGGAAGTCGGTTCGGTGGTGGTCACGACCGACTTGGCCGGGGTCTGACGGGTGGAAGCGGGAGTCGGCGTGGAGGGCGGAGGTCTGCTAGGCCACACGGAGCTGGGGAAGGAAGAGATGACACCTCCGCTAAAGCCTAAACCTGCTAGGAGGGTGCTGGTTACAACGGACGCCACGGTCGCCTGGCTGCCACTGGAAGATGGGCCGATCCCAGTCGCCATTGATACGAAAGAGAAGGGAAGACCAGAGGAGGTCCAGGTGGAGGAGCCTGAGCTGATTGGTGCCATGTCTGCTGAGGATGCTGGAGAGACGGTTGGCTGGAGACAGAAACAAATGTCAGAAAAAATAGTGCAAAAAATAAATACTTAAATATTTAGGTTTGTAGTTAAAAACTATAGTTTGTAATTTAAGAACAAATATGTTAATATTATAATATGATGCATCATATTTTTAACTCTTTTTGTCTTGGTATTCAATGCATACATAAAATGAATATACATACTAAAGTATGCATACTAAAAACTGCATAAATATTGAAAGTAGTGTGGTAGTAAATTATACTGAATATAGCCAGGGTTTTGTTTGCAGGTGAGGACCTTTAAAAAAGCAAACAGTGCTGCCACCTGCTGGACAAAGACTCACCATTCCAGTTTTCACTATTCTTGTACCCTCAAATATCCTAGTGGTGTTGGCTATAACACAACAAAGAAAGCAATGTAAATAAGAATACATGCTTAAATCCTAAAATAACCTATAAGAGCAACTTTTTGTGTACCTCTGAACAGCATGCTTTGGCTGAAGTCACTACGCTTGTCACTCAAACAAACGGCCTGGACCCGGAATAGGTACAACACATCTGATGACACAGGCGTGATGACGGCCTCCTGAAACACAAACCCATACACGGTAAACACATAAAAGTCAGGATAACACAAGTTCAAGTTACAAAAAGTTGTGTTTTAAGTCCTGCCAGTTCCAACCAAGACACAAAAGAGAAACGGCACACATGCGAACTAAAGTGTGACCTCTCTTGACAGACCTGGAGGATGACGGTGAACAGCTTGTTCCCTTTTCCTTCATTTGACAGCAACACTCTTCTTTTCAAGTCATTAGGATTGAAAACACACAATGTCGCTCACCGTCTCCTGTCACATAACGTTCATTACCACCTAAAGCACCTCTGAGGTGCTCAGCTGGGATGCACAGACACTGTAATTCAGCGTGAAGCACCACTTCATTTAAAAAGACTAATTATACACCTGCACTCACTGTAAAAAATAATGCACCATAAAGTTAAAACAACTTGGTTTTGCAAGTCAATTCAACTTAGTTTTGACAAATATGGTTTATAAATATAGTATATACTGTAAACAAAAATATTATAAATATAAAACAGTTAGGTAGGGCTGGGTATTGGCATAGGGCATGATACAATGTATCACGACGCATTAATACTTTTTCTTTTTTATCAAAAATGTAAAAAAATAGAGCCGAATTATTTTTACTTTTTTTAAAGCCAAAGTGATTCCACAAATTGGCTTTGAAAGCTGCAAGCGTTTTAAAATTTTCTGCCATTTTCACACTCAATGGCCGTATATGACAGACAACTGGACAGCGACAACTACAGCAGCGGCGGAGGAGGCCGTTTGACACACACAGAGGGATTTGATGCCTTTTTTAAAATACAGATACTAGAGATTGAAATATCGATACACTAATAGGCATGTGCCGGTATAAGATTCTGGCGGTATGATAACCTTTAGCAAAAATACCACTGTTTCACGGTGTTGCGGTATTGCCATTGCAACACTATAAATGTGTAATTTTTAAAATGCGAGGTAAAAATAAAGCCTTCAAATTATAATATGCTTTCAAAAAAATATAATATTTTGATAATGTATATTAAATGCAAAAATCAAATCAATCGCATGACTTAATGGTTTAATGAATTTTGTATGAACACGGCTCATGCCTTGCAGACGGTATCACAGAACATTTTAGTGGTTTTGAAACCTTGACTGTTTAAAACCTTGATATACCTTAAAACCGGTCCTTACCTATTCACTATCGTGAACAAATTTAATACGATAGTTAGCTGTATTTATATTTTTGCACAAGCCTACAGTTAGGTCCATTCCTTGATTTTGATTGGTCGATTGTTGTGTTTATTTCTGATATAAACACCACTATGACCGCTGCAACGAACACGATTCTGTGTATAACTCAGCCAATAAATAAAACGGCATTTTTATCTGTCCCTGCTCTCTATCTTTATACTTTTCCTTTAAATATAAAGCATAATATGTTTATTTTCTTTGCATTTCTGTGTGGGTCTATATCCCATCTTTGCTTGTTATATAAATTTTCCCCCTTACGACAATCCTAGGAAAAGTCCTGATCGTCTTTGTGGTTGCACCGATTATCTTATCAGATTTTTCTGTGGTGCACAGTGTCGAAAGCACGTCAGGGCCGCTCAGATTGCAAAATCTTATTGTGTGGGGTAAACCCCAAGAACAAATGCACACGCACGCTATAGATTATCATGTAAAACGAAACGACACCAAATCAGAAAGCGAGCTGATGAAAGATGAAACGATTAACAACTACATGGCACAGCGGGCATAGTCCAAAGGACATGAGATGGACATTAGAGACGTAAAAAAGCAGCCCATGTCATTTCTTTATGCCCGTTGTTTGCCATGTTTGTTTACTGTGAAGTCACGCTTGGTAGGGAGAAACATTGCGAGATCCTCGAGCTGAGACTTGCGTTGTTTGTAAAGTTAATCCGATGGTGCGTGGTGTGCTGTCATGACCACATAGCGGCACTCCATATACTATAGGAACAAACGTGTTAAATCATCTTTTTTTATCATGTTTGTGATTTAAAAAATCTTTTGGTGTGGCCCTAGCTTTACCAAACATGTTCCTCACTCTGAAAATCTAGGAATATTTCACAAGTCACATTTTCAAAAGGAAGTTACATCATTTAGATCTTGTGAAGGCCATGTGAAGATCAAAAGTTACTTTCTGATTTACTTTTCGTTATATTTTAAAATACTAATGCTATGACTGTGAATGTCAATCTTAACAGTCGGTCATGTTATCTATTTTATATCCTTGATCTTATCAGTTTATTTTAAAATAAAAAGATTTGGTAAATAACAAAAATGTATTCATTGTCTTTCATGCTATTAGCACATACTTAATGCAGCTATATTGCATGTACTTTGAGATCAGCAAATAAGAACCTACTAAAAATACAGAGGACACATTTACACCAAAAAGGAGATCACCAAAATTATGGAACGGTTTGCCTAACAATATTCGAGACGCACCAACAGTACAGGCTTTTAAAACACAATTAAAAACACATTTGTTTTCTTTAGCTTTTAATATATGACACCAAATTTTTTTACGTGCTTTTAATTTTAAGAGTTGCATTTTTTTTAGATAAGTATATGTACTATATGTTCTTTTAGTATGGGTTTTTAATGTGTTGTATTTTTTAGTATTATTGTTGTATTATATTATTGCATTACTATCTGTTTTCCAATTGTTTGTTTATTGTGAAGCACATTGGTCAACTTGTGTTGTTTTAAATGGTGCTATATAAATAAATTGCCATTGCCATGTATTTTCTAAATCTATGCTAAAAACTCAGTCCTGTTACCAAAATGCCTCCATCCTCCATTAAGAAACCTTATTACACGGCTCTCTGGAATGCTTGATTCTGATTGGTCAGTTGAGACATTTGCAGGTTCGTTCTTTTCAAATAATAACCGCTCCAAAATAATAACGCATAGCCGGACTACTTGCACGAGTAAAATCGCTCCGCGCCAATAAAGATCAATAAAGATTACTGTCTGTTTGGCGCCATCTTGTGACAAACACTCGACAACCACGACAAGACACAGAGAGCTTACTGAGACTGAACTTGACAAAATAGAGCATGACAGCTACGAAGCCAACACACAAAAAAATACAGAATGGGCATTAAAACTTCTCAAAGACTGGCTAAAAAAGAAAAAATGGAGACAAGAATGAAGCAGAGGATCTTAATAAGGTATTACGATCATTTTATGCATCTGTGCAAAGTTTCGCGGAAGGATAAAAATGTTAACTTAAAACAAATATGCCAATAAAATGTTTTAAATTCATATTCATGTCCAGTTTTTTTTCTTATGTGGCAAGTAGCCGTGTATTAAGCGGGATAATGTAGAGGCAGCCGGTAATTATTGGGAAATAAGCCCCTTCAGTGTGATACAAGACCCTCCGCTTCGCGTCGGGTCCTGATCACACTGTCGGGGCTTATTTCCCAATAACTACCGGCTGCCTCTACATTATCCCTTACATGTAAAAAAGAAATAAATTACCTGAAATTGACCAATGTGATATAAGATGCAGTGTAAAAAAGATAAAAAATTAAATACAATTTTGACAAGTTACAACATGCAAATAGCACTGATTGTTGGAATGGCCCATAAACTAAATGTAAAAATGATCAGCGATGGAGTTAAATCCTTAAACACACGTGATAGAAACGAAAGCATTTCAACACTCAGTATGGCCAGAGAGCAGAGATATTATTTAACAAGTATCTTTTCGTCAGGGCCTATCCGTGCCTCTCGGCTATCTCTTTCTCACTTGTACGCGAGCAGGCTCATTTCCTCTGTGAGAAATGAAGATTCAATACAATTGTAAGTGTATGAGCAATAGCCATTATCATAACTCACTTCTCCTCCACCGGGTCCACTGAACAGCGCAGGCATTTGTAAATCTTGTGCTAAGTAAATGGCGCCGGTTCCTTTCCACGCCAACACCTTCGTGATTTATGCAAGTCGGGCTGTATTTCATTCTGTACTCAAATATTACTTCAAAGTGTTGGGTTATTATAAATGAAAGTGGGTAAAAACTTGTACTTTCTATCGATTTAAGAGACACTTGCTTAAAAAATCTAGTTAGGCTCTAATGTGACCCAGATAGCGGCATCTTGGGACGAAAGCCGGATTAAGACTAAAAAAATAAAAACTGAAACGAGTAAAATCAGAAGGAGACCGGGAACAGAGAAAAAGGAAAAAATGAGTTTGGGTTTCTCGCCATTCTCCTCTTTCGCAACCCCTCGCATACGGAAAAGTTAAAAATCTCAACCCGTTATGAATTTCACACCCCAGCGTGTGCCTGATAGGAAGTCAAGAGAAATGATACTAAAATACATCTCGAGCGCTTAAACAGTTTTAGTGCATTAGTTTTTTCAAACGGCGGGCTCCAAGGTCAAAGTCTACTGCTGCGGCCTCCTGCTGATGACATAAAATGCAGTCTTTACTTCACTGCACTTCTACAAATGTGGATCTGTAGCCCTTAGCAGACGAACGATTACGGGATAATATCAATGAGCCGTGGATTTACAGACTTGATATCAATATCATAACAGTTAAAGGCCAGTTACGCATACTCCTGATTTTTGAGAGGCAGTTTGTTTATCGAGAACAGACTCAAACGTGCGGTTCACTCAGACGTGAAATGTTTATTGCTTAAAGGCAATGCACAAATCGAAATCAGTACTTTTTAAAATAATTATGCCTGATCTTGTGCATGTTATTCTACAAAAAAAAACTGTTGCTTTTATAACCCTGGATTACAAATGCAATGGAGAAAAGACAAATATTTGACCCTGTCTGTGAAATCCAGGGTTTTGAGCAATGTTTGTAACCAAACCGATCAGAGGCGCCATTGACTTACATAGCAGGAAAAAAGAATACTATGGAAGTAAATGGGGCCTCCTTATGTGGTAAAAAAAATTAATCTCTCTGGCCAAAATATGTTTTAAATATATGCTAAATACATTTTGCAAAGCTTAATTAAATATATTTTTGTATTTTAAAATATATTTAGTTTAATCTTCATATATTAACATATGTATTTGAGGGGCAACAAAAACATTTTTAATTGTACAACCAATACAGCAAAAATATATTTTTCCTGGCCAAAATATATACATTTGTATGAAATGTATAAAGTATAAGTATTAAATGTATATGTATATCTAAAATATACAATTATAAGTATATTTTTGCAGTTAAAAATATATTTAATTTGAATCTTTTCACAGGTTTGTAATAGGGATGCATAATGATTAATCGGGATTAATCTATAGAGAATAAAAGTTTTTGTTTACATCACATATGTGTGTGAACTGTGAATGATAACTTATACATGTGTATATATACATTTGTATATTTCTGTATAATTTATATTACATATAAATATATATAAATACTTAATATATAAATATATATTTTTTCTTAGAATTATACATGCATGTGCGCATATTTATATATACTATATAAAAAAAGATTAATTGCAATTAACCACTTACAAATAAAAGTTTTTTGCCTAATTGATGTGTGTGCACTGTGTGTAATTATATATATATATATATATATATATATATATATATATATATATATATATATATATATATATATATATATATATATATATATATATATATATATATATATATATATAAATAAATAAATACACACACATTAATGTTTGTATTAAAAAGATTTACATATATATTTATATATATTTTGATATATTTTATATAAAAAATATAAATAAAAAATATACCTAAATAACATTTTTCTTAAATTCATACATATATGTGTGTATTTATATATACATAATATATACACACAGTACACACACACACATATTATGCAAACACAAACTTTTATTTTGTATGTGATTAATTGCGATTAATCTTTTCTCTCTCTCTCTCTCTCTCTCTCTCACACACACACACACACACACACACACACACACACACACACACACACACACACACACACACACACAGTAAACAAAAACATTTATTCTGCTGTACATTAATCGCGATTAATCGTTATGCATCCCTATTGTAACATATTTGTACGTTTTTCTTTCTCTAACGAGACGTGAATATAATAGCTTTAATATATATTTATTTTTGAAATATATTTCGAAATGTACAAAAAATGGCCAAAAAATATATTGGTAAAATATACATTTTTGTAAATATATTTCAGCACATATATTTTTTGGCCATTTTTTATATATTTTAAAATATATATATAAAAAAAGAAATATATTTTAACTAATATATTTATATTCTTTTTAAAAATATATATTTTTACCGTCTTATCAGTTTGGTTACAAACATTCCTCAGAATATCTTCATTCGTGTTTATCAGAATAAAGAAATTTATATAGGTTTGTAAGCACATGAGAGAAAGTAAATCACAAAAATACTTCATCTTAGTTTTCACAGACTGGGTTCTCATATTGTGTTATATCTAACCATTAAATACTGTACACATGCTTAAAAACATAAGCAACACTTTACCAGTTTCTGATCGCTGCCTTTGACATACGTCTCCTCATATGATTCATCATTTCTGGTCCAGCTGTAGGAAATGAGGTAGCTGATAATAGGTGGGTCATAGGTGATCTCCGGACGGGACCATCTCACCACAAGTGCCGTCTTGTTCGTGTGCTGGACGTTCATGTTGATCGGTGCGCTGCTGCATGCTGCATTAAAAAAAAGAGAGAACAACAAAAATAAACCTTTACATCTTTGTCACCACAGTAACCATGAGCTGCATAGGCGCCCTTAGCCACTAGATGGCTCAGTTAGATCATTGACTTCATCCGCTCTGCTTTCACGTGTCCTGAATTGTGTCGTGCCCTCTGTAAACACCAGCAGCATCCAAGTTGCTGTTAATCTCCCCAGCAGAAGGTGTTTAATCACCGAACGTGCCACAGTTTTTGGCTGCTGACAGCATGCGTGGGGTGAGCTGCTATTTGCAGAGGAATCCGAGAGAAAAGCCTTAAATTTGAGTCGTTCTTAAAATGCACGAGCACATTCGCCGCGCACACACCCACGTATGCACAAACGCTCCCCTTCTTACAGCCACAGGGGAGCCATTACATCCAAAACAATGCTAATTAAACTAATGCTACCATCACTCCTCTCACTGAAGCCTCTATTAGCTCTAATCATGAGAGAAGTAATAGTGACTACAGCCGTAATCATACTGCATAAAGTCTACGGTAATGTCTACCTTGACTTTCATGCGGATGGCATACATTGATGATAAAAGCACACATACACAACAGTAACCTTTAAGGATGGGTGCTCATCCCCATTTAGCGTATCAAATTATAGAACACTGAAAATAAGGTGTTTAGGTTCAATCATGTGCATGTTTTGGTTAAAATCCATGGACTCGCCCCTAAAACATTCATGAGCATCCATTCAGGTTGTAGTGGTATTTAAATGTTGGCTGCGTCCGAAACCGCATACTGTGACAGTAGGTACTGAATTAGATGAATTACTTACTATATAGTATGAATATGTATAGTATAAATGAATTCAGACGTACTACATCCGCCATGTTGATTCATCACGTTATATACAGTATTTGAACACCCTGCTATTCTCCCACTTAGAAATCATGGAGGGGTCTGAAATTGTCATCGTAGGTGCATGTCCACTGTGAGAGACATAAATCTAAAAAAAAAAATCCAGAAATCACAATATATGATTTTTTAACTATTTATATATGTATGATACAGTTGCAAATAAGTATTTGAACACCTGTCTATCAGCTAAAATTCTGACCCTCAAAGACCTGTTAGTCTGCCTTTAAAATGTCCACCTCCACTCCATTTATTAACCTAAATTAGTTGCACCTGTTTAAGGTCGTAAGCTGCATAAAGACACCGGTCCACACCATACAATCAGTAAGAATCCAACTACTAACATGGCCAAGACCAAAGAGCTGTCCAAAGATACTAGAGACAAAATTGTACACCTCCACAAGGCTTGAAAGGGCTACGGGGAAATTGCCAAGCAGCTTGGTGAAAAAAGGTCCACTGTTGGAGCAATCATTAGAATATAGAAGAAGCTAAAATGACTGTCAATCTCCTTCGGACTGGGGCTCCATGCAAGATCTCACCTCGTGGGGTCTCAATGATCTTAAGAAAGGCGAGAAATCAGCCCAGAACTACACGGGAGAAGCTAGTCAATGACCTGAAATGAGCTGGGACCACCGTTTCCAAGGTTACTGTTGGCGATACACTAAGACGTCATGGTTTGAAATCATTCATGGCATGGAAGGTTCCCCTGCTTAAACCAGCACATGTCCAGGCCCGTCTTAAGTTTGCCAATGACCATTTGGATGATCCAGATGAGTCATGGGTAAAAGTCATGTGGTCAGATGAGACCAAAATAGAACTTTTAATAAAAAATACGGTATTGTTTTTGGAATACTATGAATTCGGACATACTAGTGCATCACCTACTATTTAGTATGGAAGTAGGTGGTTTCGGACGCAGCCTAGCTTTTATTGTGAGTGGGCGTAGTTTCGGCTACTAAAACACCAAAGAAAATAAGTTATTTCATAATCATTCAAATCTGACTGGGTGGTTATTACCAAACTTTTCTGTGGTGTGACAAACTGAAAAGACATTTAAAGGCGGGGTGCACGATTTTTAAGAAACGCTTTATTGGGCAGACTACAAAAAAACCACACCTGTAGCCAATCAGCAATCAGTGCCTACTAACCAACATTGTTGCCCGGGTTGCGTATGTGTGGGGTGGGTCTATCAAAAGAAGGTCCAAATTCTATTGGGGTAGGGGCGTGTTTGTTTGGGTGATTGTCAACACTGGCTTTCAGAGATCATGCACCCCCCACCTTTAATATCGACTTTACTGTACATAAGCTTTAAATGTATACATCTAAAACTTAAATAATAATGAACTGTGAGGTAATAAATGTACACTTAGGTCCATCCTACCCTAGTCAAGATTTTCGAGGTGTGCTCAACCACATCCTCAGTCACATAAACAGAAAGTAAATATCTGAATCTCCTGGTACTCTTTGGTAAGGTTTAAGACATCTCTTACACAAAAATATTTTCAGCCAACGCACTTAGGGTTATATCGCAGGGTTATATCAACATGATTTATGAACAGCTCATAGCCTAATAGTTCCCTGTAAATTGGATGTTTTCAGACATTTTCTAAAATATTTTATGGACGCAGTGTACATTTAACACTTAACAAGAAGATAACAAAAACATTATTATCTATTAGTCAAAGTGTAACACCTCCACACAGTGTGAAGGTTAGCAGTCTATTCAAAGTGGATTTTAAAAACATCAGGAGTCATACTGTACTGTACACAGTTACTGTAACACAGTCTGAGCAGGGCTCCAGTTGTATAAAATTTTATAAAATTCAATTTATCATGAATCCTGTGCGATCAGAAAAATAAAGCTCGGTATACACTGTGCGATTTTAAATAGTCCTTCAGGATTGTTGCTTGCCACACTGTGCGAACAAGATCGTAGTTAAGTTCATGTCACACTGTATGATCACAGTTTCCATCAAATGTCAGACTGTACGAGTTTAAAGACTTTTAAAAATCGGACGCACACAAACAAACGTGTCCGTAGTTTTACATCATCAATCGGCGGTGGCTGGGCGAACACACGCTGAAGCAAAGGATGGCAAACCGAAACAACATCTAACGTTCACTTTAATCATGACTTGTCTCGAGTACCTGGAATTTGTATTTTCAAGGTGATTTCTTTACAGGCTTTTATATCATATCATGGTACAGTGGTGATGACATGTTTTACAAGCACTCTTTATCTCTCCATAACTCCACAAGTTTCTGCTCCTGCTGTACAGTCCACTTGGCTCTTTTTTCAACATTTTGTCTGCGTTGGTTTGTTGTTGTCGGCGCACTACTTGCGTCATTGGGTTCTATTCTTCTATTGGTTCTTGATCTGCCGGTTGTCGTAGTAGATGTCACAGCGGGTCTCCAAATTTGTGACACTGCCAGAATTTTGTCGGAGGATAATTTTGTTCACAAATCGTGTTCATTAATCGTCTGTCTGTGAAAAATCGTCTGTCAAAAGTACTATTCGGACGGGATTAGTTTTACATAGGGAGGTGGGGTAAAGCAATTTTTATCAGAGCTTCTCTCATTGATGTCAGTAATCATTACGGACAATGTCAGAAAAGATTACGGCGAGTTTTACCTTCTGTAAAAATGTCCTGAGAAATTACATCAGGTAACACTAATCCAGTGCGAATAGACCAGCTGTAAATAAACACGTAAATTGTGTAATTTCCTGTTAATTTGCAGGTTTCTTTTAAATATAAAAGCGCATAAAGGTGCAGTGTGTAGATTTTAGCGGCATCTAGCAGTGAGATTGTGAATTGCAACCAACGGCTCAGTCCACCATTCACCGAAACGCATATAGAAGCTACAGTAACTGCCAAAGGACAAACATGTTGTTGTAAAGTAGTGATAAAACACGCTCTGTACAGCAGTTTGTCCGTAAAGGGCTACTGTAGAAACATGGCGGCCCAAAATGGAGACTTCCATGGAAGGGGACCCGCAGTGTATGTAGATAAAAATGGCTCATTCTAGGTAATAAAAACATATGTTCATTATGTAAGGTCTTTATACACCACTGATAATATAGTTATGTATATTAAATTGCATTTCTGTCTATTGCATTTCTTCTAAAAGTTACACACTGCACCTTTAGAGCATTTACTTGCGTCCTAGGCAGAAAAACAAGTCAGTGGCAAGTCAGTTCCTGAATAAAATGACACAAACTTTTTTTTTTTAAAAGGCACGGAACTGTTTATGAAACTAACGTTCTCCCCAAACTGAAATTAAACACAGTGTTTCGAGTTTTCCTCGTCTGTGTCATGTTTGCACATGTGATATCAGGAGCAAGGTAATGTGCACGTGAGACTCTCTGCGCAATCGAGTTACCCCTCCCACTTCTGAATGTTTTACTGAGATTTCTAATACCGTCCGAATTGACCATTAATATTACAGACGTCCTTTGGTAAAATTACGTTATGCCATCTACCCCCTGGAAAAATAATCCCGTTTGAGTAGGGCTTCAGAATTTAGCCTAGGCAGCTAAATCCTGGCTGAAATCTTAGTGTGCACCGGACTAGCCAACAGCAATACGTTGTATTGTATTTAAAGTTTTTATTAATAAAATGTTACGTTTTAGAATTTTTGTGTCATATATTTTCTTTGGGGGGCCGCAAAGGTATGCACCATACACAAGAGGTGGCTGAATCCGAAAGAGGAATGGAGGACAATGCACTGCTCAACATGGCCGCTGACGGTAGTCCTGCCTTCCAGTTAAAACAACCAATCATTATTTGATAAAGTCTCCAGACTTGTTCTCAATGGTAAAGTTTCTTGTATTTGTTTTGTGACGATTCTGTAAAATACGATGATATGCTAATTGGAATCCTATTAATTTATTATTTGTCTGTTTTCACACTAAAAATACATAATATTGGTGCTTGGTAACATTTGAAAAATGTGTAAACACAGTCAGGGATCAGTTTATGACTGTTGTTGAATTGAAACTATCAGGTAAAAGGTTTCAGTTTAACATCTGGTGTGGCAGACATTAGGACTGGGATTAAACTTTGCTTTGTGCCGTTCTTGCACTAGTTACTTTATTAACCCTTATGTGTTGTTGGGGCCATTTTTGTTATTGTTTGGTCTTAATTTGGCCACAACTTTCTCTGTGTTTCAGCAAATGGAATGATTTTTGGTGACAAATCTTATATTTACACATATTTTAAGAAAATGCTTTGAAATTTTTAAAAAACGTAACAATATACCGGGCAAATGTACTACCCTTTTGTGTTGTTAGTGGCCACTAAATTAAACTGCTGTAAAAATGTATCGGATGATTTTTTCCCCCAATTTTTTTTGCATAAATCTGTTAATCAACCTCAGTACTGATCAAATCTATCAAATGTTTACAAAAATTCCATGATTTTAACTCTTTAATTGCCAATTCATAAGTGGTGTCACTCATTCGGGAAAAAACACACAAAATGACTGATTTTCAATATAAAAAGTGATTGTGGATTGGATTTTTTTTACCTTTTTCACAGTTTTGGGCATGTCAAAGATTGGTAAAAACATTGGCTTTCTTGAATTTTTTGTTTTTGTGCAGAATCATCAGTTTTTATTTTTTTTCTCCCTCATTTACTGTTCGTGGCCATTTTTGCCCCTTTGACTTCCATTATAACAACATTTTGTGATTGCAGAGCCATGACACCTTATTATCATGCATTTTTGATTCTTTGTGGTTTTACCTTTTGCAAAGAGGTAAAATGTGTCATTTTTACTGTTGATCACCATGTGGCACCATTAACCCTTTTGTAGGCATGTGCAAAAAAACAGAGCTTAAATCCTGGCTTGTACATAAAGTTATATGGTATAAATAAATCATTGATTTTTTTTTCTCAAATCAGTGGCATCACTTATGAGCTTGGCAATAAAAGAGTTAAAATCATGACATTTTTGGAAACATTTGGTAGTTTTGATCAGTACTGAAGTTGATTAACAGATTTATGTACGCAAATTTTTACAGCCGTTTAATCCAGTGGCCATTTTTGGCCGCAAACAACACAAAAGGGAAGCAAGGCACAAGGGTTAAGATCCATTATAACCAAAACTTTATTCAAAACAGGTAAACCCATCATTTACAAAGTTCCTCACATCATGCATATATTTCCCTTTTCGTCTAATTTGATAATGCTTTGAGCTACCGATAAAAGCGTAGGGCTCTCAGCCCCATTTTATTCGATTTAAATCTGTGTAGGTCCACATTTCTTTTCTCCCTCAAAGGGTGATCCGGAATAAACAAAATGAAAGAAAACAAAAACGCTGCAGGTTTCGCGTGTGCCCGATCGAAACTCAACTCTGCAGAAATAAATCTCAACTCTGTGTTTCTTTCGAACACCACTGAAAAACACAGTAACACACACAGGTCACTGCGAGAGAGAGCAGGTCTCAGATGAGATGCACATAGAAGAGCGTTTAATAAAAAGGCCATCTTTGGCCCTCCGGCTTGTTGACCATGGAGAGGGAGATTAATGGAGGGATATAGCACGAAAGGAGAAAAGGTGAGAGCAGAAGTCAAATTAGAGAGAGAGATTGCAAACCCTCAGTTAACCTTGAACGGCCATTTTTAAACAGGCAGTTTAAAGAGGTAGCTCATAAAAACCAGTGTCATTATTTACCCCCTACTTTCCAAAACCATATGTACTAT